>NC_068361.1:78147347-78322141 GCF_020536995.1 Dreissena polymorpha | reverse complement strand
GGCGGACGACACGACACGACACGACATCTGCTATGGCAATAGCTCGGTTTTTCTCCGATACAGCCTCGCTAAAATTTAAATAACGCACTTTATGCATTCGTCCTGGTAGATGATATATCGCCGGGTGTTGATGTAATCCTCGTGATTGACGTGTCCGTTGAGCCAAGCTGGAGTGACGTCATCATGTTGAACACGTACACGCGGTATTGCCGCAAGCTTCCGTGACGTAAGCTGCAGTTTAAGGGCGACCATTGGATCGCCACCTGTCTTTGTGACGTCCACAACGCGGACATTCTCTACGTTTCCCAAAGGGCTAGGTACTAAATGAAGCAACAATTCACCAGTTATAAAGAGGTGATTCAAACACAGCATGGAGCTTTAGGCCAAAGGCAATGGCAATCTTTTGGGCGATATTGTGTTTTCATTTAAGGAAGTTGCAATTACATCTCCAAATAGAATATGATTAGTAAACATCAAGATGTGTTCTCTATCGAACAAGCGATAAATTTGTGTTAAAATAAGATAGATTCGGTAGCTGTCGACATTCACTAAACACTATTAGCACAAGACAATTCAAATGATTATATTAAAGGGGCCTTTTCACAGATTTTGGCATTTTTTTAACTTATTCATTAATGCTTTATATTGATAAATGTAAACATTGGATCATAAAGCTCCATAAAAAATCAAGAAAAAAATAAAAAAAGGAAAAAACATTGCCCGGAGCAGGTTTCGAACCAGTGACCCCTGAAGTCCTGCCAGAGTCCTGAAGTAAAAACACTATAGCCTATTGAGCTATTCCGCCGAGTACATATTCTTGACGTATTTTATACCTTATATAAGCAATCTTCGTAGTTTAACAAAATTTAACGACAAACAGAACTCTCCAAATTATTCAATCGTTTCGCGTTGCTACGCTTTATAATTTTTAGGTTTTAAAATCGTCAAAAGATGCATATAATGGCTATATTAGAGCATGGTTAATGTTCAGTATTACTGTTTCCTCACAAATATCATAACTAAAACGAAAACTTACGAATCTGAAACAACTTTTTTCAATTTTGTCAATTTACCAAAGCGTGAAAAGATCCCTTTAATCATAACTTCAACACACCAGAATAATAAATGAGCCTCGATCTGGGAGAACGGGTCCTAATGTATGTGCGTAATGTATCGTCGTAATGTCCCAGATAATGGATGTACGTAAATTGCATTTTCAGATTAGCATGTGCAGTCCGCACAGGCTTATAAGGGACGACACATTCTGGTTTTATGATATTTTTCGTTTAATGGAAGTCTCTTCTTAGCGCAGATCCAGACGGAAAGTGTCGTCCAGATTAGACTGTGATGACTGCACAGGCGAATCTGTGACGACACTTAACGCACATGCATGAAGCCGAGTTTTACCAGAAATAAGCTTATATACTGAATACACATTTCTCTCGATAGTTAATGGTATTTATCAGACGCCAACTTAAGGGTTCTCTACCCTACAGCACATTACCGTCTTCAAGAGTTGTCAAAGAGTAAGTCCGGAAGTCAGATATGTTGAGAGTGGAGTTGCTGGCTGAAATATTCAGACTGTACTCTGTCCACGGGGTCACGCCTTCCGTTATTAACTGGGTCCCTTCTCGCGCCAAATCCCGTCTGTATTAATGAAGAGAGGGAATTCCATGTGAGTTACGCTATACATATTTCAATGATTATTAAACAAAAAGAATTAAGTCAGAATTTTACCTGGATGGTTTTCAGACGAAATTAAACATGCAATTAAAATGCGAGACAGGTTGAAAAAACATCACAAAATCGACGAGTACAAAAAACAAACGAACCATGTAACGTATCTTATAAGGAAATATAAACAACAATTTTATAATAACTAAGAAAAGGAAAATGTGTCAACAAACATATATGGAAAACAATTAATTTCCTTGCACATCCAATCCTTCCCTCAATCTGCCATTAACACTTGACGTAAATAATACAACCGTTGACAGCATTCCTGAGATCTTAGACACATTCAACACACATTTTACTAACATATCCGATTTGATCACCAAAACTAAATTTAAACCATATTATTATAAAAATTTCAAAACATATCTCAATGATAAACTCAAAACACATTTATTTGAAATTGCACCAATAACAGTATTCGAGGTCCGTTAAATAATCGACTGTTTTAAAAAAACAATAAAGCACCTGGCCTTGACAATATTGGTCCTGATATACTCAAACATTTTGGAGATACTATTGTCGGCTCAATAACATCAATAATAAATAAGAGCATTCAAAGTGGATTTTTTTCCGGACAGGCTTAAGAATGCATATATATTGCCTGTGCATAAAGAATCAGATAAAAATGACCTTAACAACTATAGACCCATTTCCATACTCCCTACTATTTCTAAGATATTTGAAAGACACATTTCAAATCAAATCAGTCATTTCTTGAAAAACATCAATTGTTGCATACTTTTCAGTCGGGCTTTCGTCAAAATCCTTCTTTTCAGTCATCATTGATTCGACTTATAGATTCTTGGCTACAAAACATAGATTCTGGACAAATTGTAGGGTCAGTATACGTTGACCTCAGAAAAGCCTTTGACTTAGTAGATCATGATATTTTACTTAAAAAACTTTCTATGTACCATTTCTCTGAGAGTGTGCTTACCTTGATGCAGTCGTACCTATCTAACAGACAACAATGCGTCAAAGTCGGAACACAAAAATCATCTTTTCAAAACTATAAAAGCCGGGGTACCACAAGGATCTATTCTCGGCCCTCTTCTCTTCCTTATATATATTAATGACATGCCGTTTTTCCTTCAAAAGGGAGCGTTAGATCTTTATGCAGATGACTCTACCTTACATGTAGCTAATGTTGACATAAAAATCATTCAAAGTACTTTGCAAAATGGCTTAAATATAATAACAAATTGGTGCTCTTTTAACAATATGTTAATACATCCAAACAAAACTAAATGTATGATATTATCCAGTGCTAATAAGTCTTCAAACACCTTATTACTTAAAATCAACAACATTGTTATTAAACAAGTTGAACATCATAATTTACTTGGTATAACTGTTGACAAACATCTCACTTGGAAACTGCATATAAATAACGTCTGTCGAAAGCTCAACTCAAAGCTAGCCTTATTAAAACGTATTAAACCCTATCTAAATTATGAAACAATGAAGTTGTTTTACAACTCATACATCTTGCCACATATGGACTATTGTTGTACAATATGGTGCTCAGCCACAAGATCAAATTTAAAGAAGGTAATTTCGATACAGAAACGAGCTGCAACAATAATAATGAATAGGCCGTGTTCCTCTCCTTCAATTCCGATTTTCAATAAACTGGGCTGGTTGTCATTTGAAAATAGGTGTAAATTTCTTGTTGGGACTATAGTGTACAAAGTTTTAGATGGCTCAATGCCTACTTATTTTGATGACGTTATTTTTGTATCGAATAACAATTCATACTCTCTTAGGTCCACCACCCACAACGATTTATCATCTTTTGCATTTAAAACGAATTACGGAAGCGTACCTTTTCCTGTTGAGCGAAAAATATATGGAACTTTATTCCAAACAATATAAGACAAGCACCTACAATTATTTCCTTTAAACGGCACTTTAAAAATCATTTGCTACAAACGCAAAACTTGTTTTGATATTGTGGATTGCATGGATTAAAATACCGCTTTTGGATATTTTTATTCTTCTTCTTTATGCTTTGTGATTGTCTGTTGTTATGTTTGTGATTGTCTGTTGTTATGAAAGAATGAAATAACCGTTATTAATATTATTATTATTTATTATTATTATTTATTATTATTATTATTATATTTCTATTATTTTATATAATTATTATTTGTATAAGTATTATTATTTTCATTATATATTGCTTTTGTAATTATTTTAAGGCTGTTTGCAGTATGCTAGACATAGTTGAGTGATATTTACATATACTGTTATTTTGAAGACCACATTGTAAAAAAGAAATGTTATTTCTTAATGTGTTATCTTCGTGAAATAAAGTTATTATTATTATTATTATTATTATTTCAAGTACTAAACTAATAACGACCCATTTTCACCATGCAACTAGTATCGTACTAGAGTCTCTATTAGATCTATGTGTATGAAATAATTTTACTTTAATAGAACACCATACGTTGCGCACAATAGCTTTATACTTCAAACGTGCAGCATCATTCATTTAAGTGACTGGGGATTATTTTGATGAATTTATTACAAACTAGCTTACCTGATAACAGCGGTTCCGTTTTCGAACAGCGCACAATCGCTGCCAGCGTACTTCACTCTTGAGAGCGTCAAGGTCACGATCACGCGAGTCTCGTTGTTAACCGCGTCTCTAAGACCCCATGTGACAGTAATTTCGTGACGGCCGGAGATGTTGTTACGAAACACTTGGTAACGTATTTTCGAGTCGTCAAGTAAATTTGAATCTAAAAAGTTAATGCCAACCGACAATTAATAAAACCGCTCAGTTTTTTTCAAATTTAAACTTACATTTGACAATTTACACAGTCGGTTATATATATTAAGAACAATACAACTTCAATGTATCATCAATAATATCAATAAACGAGTTAAAACATGAACCATAACTCTTTAGTTAATAAAAGACGTAATGAATGAAAACAAACATTTAGCTGAACGATTTTTAAATACACATTATCTTTACATCTTTGATTTACCTGGTGGCTTTTTAGTAGTAGTGGTTGGTTCAGGGGTGGTTGACGTGGTAGTCGTTTCTATGGAAACATAATGTATATTTTAGTCACAATTTGCATTTTCCTGGAATGGCACACATCTTAACGGTCAGATTAATTGACCATGTGGCCTCTCGGTTTAATGTTCATTATATAACCGCTGTCTAACAGACGTTCGCGTACATTTATATCACCTATATCTATCGAAATGCATGCGTGATTGACAATAGCGAGTTCAACGTTCGTGTCCATGTGCACCAAATATATAGCTGTAAGTTATCTTGGACTTTAAAACTATATAACATAACATGTATATAGTATAATGTCGTAAATGGGAATGATGATTTGTTTAAATTTTATTGAATAACTGGACTGTGTTTATAAGCATCACAATTGGGCCATGTATTTCACGATACGAAAAACTTCAAGTATGATACAACTTAAGTAAACAGTATATTCCAACATTTTGGATTTATAGTACATTATATGTTAAACATTGTACTATGAAAAGTATGTAACAACCACCTTGAAAATGGTAGATAAGCTAAAATAAAATACCTGAACGAAAACTTGCATTTTAATATATGGATAATATGTTAAGTGGTTAAATTTTAAGCTATAAAACAACGAAAACATCGCAAGTACCAAACCAAACAACCGCGCCCAAAAATATTTGAAAAACGCCACAACTAACTATATGTTGAGCAAAACACTTGTACCTGATATAGCATTATAGCGCAGATAGACCAGTAACTTGCGCAATCATCATGAATATGCTATAAACACAAACTGCCCACTTCATTCCCGGTCCACAAACATTCAACTCGCAAATAAATCAATAAATGGCATTACATTTATGAGCTAGCGATCTGGAGACCGCGATGAAATGTTCACATAAAATGACGTCACATGAAAAGACGAGGCTGACGATCGATATTTGAAGCTCTGAACAAGGGAATAAATACATAAATGGCATCATCGAAATAACCATGTTACGATACTCCACCATGAACACACAAACATGGATTTATAGACGTTATTAAGCAAACATATTTAGGCGGACAGAATGTTTATAAGCCTTCATTCTGTTCTTTAATTGAGGTAACCGTAAAACATAGTGAAAACACATGTAGGTAATGGTAAAATGTATTAGGTGGTTCACTTTTTAGACAATTACCTCAAAAACATTATTAAAAATAGTGTTTACCAGCCAGGTCTGTCTGCAACAGACCTTATTCCTCGGCACAATTTTATATGTGAATGAAAAAAAAGATACGTCGAATCAAGGTCGACAAATTACAATAATTGTACTATAGTTTTGTTTAGATTTTGTCAATCTACGTCTGGCATCTTGACCAAAAACGTCGGATGTTTGAAAAATGCCACTTAATGAATTAACTACTAATATTAAAATGCTTGTAACAGTGATAAGATCTGTTTTAACAAATAATTGTACCGCATATTTAAACTGAAAGTGAAACGCATGTCAAACTATATGAATGAGTCGTGTTCTGAGAAAACTGCGCATAATGCATGTGCGTAAATTGTCGTCCCAGATTAGCTTGTGCAGTCCACACAGGCTAATCAGGGACGAAACTTTCCGCCTTAATTGGATTTTTGCTAGGAAGATACTTCATTTAAACGAAAAATGTCATAAAAGCGGAAAGTATCGTCCCTGATTAGCCTGTGCGAACTGCACAGGCTAATCTGGGACGACACTTTACGCACATGCATTATGCCCAGTTTTCTAAGAGCACGACTCATATAATGGCGTGACATCAACGTAGCATTTAAGTCAAATAGTTCAGACAATGTAAGTGCCCACCACCAGTCTGCAGTGTTAGTGTGAGTGAAATCTGTCACATGATCAAAACTACACACTCTTAATTGGTTAGCCTGCAGTCCCCGGAAGAAAACTTAAGTACCGGGGGCTTGGCGCTTTAACAAGACGACAACGGGTGCTGAAAGACAATATTCACGATCTATATGAGTATAGATTGACCTACTAGCGCTTTGTACTTGGACATGTAATTTCATACATATTGTATAAGTTTGAACACATAGTGTTTTTTTTTGTAAAAACAAGCAGTTTTTGGACTTTTTTATTGAATTGGATTTACAAAAAATGTTTGTTAAAGATATTTCTCAAACTGTATAAGATCCACAACAATCAGACTTGTTTGTATCACCGCCGTCAAAAACAAACAGTTTTAATACATAAAGCATGCAATCAATTATATATTACAAAACAATAATCGTTTTTCCCTCTATGGCGTTGACAAAAGGTCTTACCACATTAAATGAAGCTAGTCGAGTGCTAGGATGCCATATTACACAATCCTTTCACGTTTGTTTCCGTAATATATTATACTGCAACAAGATGAATTCGGTATTGGGATCTATACAAATCAGGAAGAAAGGACATTACTGATATCTACTTTTCTCGCCTTACCTGTGCATAGGATAAAGACGGGCGTAGAATTTTTTCCTGTCATCGCTGGCATATCTTTCCCGCCCGGCGCCTCTTGTATGACGTCAACACGAAATTTATAATCCACGTCTGGTACGAGATTTGTCAGGTTTATTTGATAGGAACCTGCTGTCTTGTTGTGAGTGACGCTGGCTACAAATTTCCAGGGCTCGTAATGTTCTACGGGACGGTAAGTTGAATATAATCTGCAATTCCAATATGTTATATTTTTGTGCGATGGTTAAAAATACATATTGCCGAGGTATGCAGCCACTTTGAGTAAGCTTAAATGTTTTGTTTCTCTTTTTTTGCTGGTATTCGTATTCTACATCTACTAATATATCTAGACGGTGTTAAATATACAATACTTCAGAACGAATATACTCTTTACAAAGCCTTTTTTAACACTCAAAGTTAAAACTAACATTCAACTAGCAGTTCAGTTGATAAATTGTGTTGAAGTTATTTAACATTTGAGCTTCATTGTGAGAAAACTGCACTTAATGCATGTGCTTAAAGTGTCGTCCCAGATAAAGGTCGACACTTTTCGCTTTTTTGCAATATTTTGTTTTATGGATGTCCATTCTAAACGACAATCGAATTAAGGCGGTAAGTCTATCAGCCACGTTTGGTCTGTAACTTTCTTACTCATATCTCTTGATAGTTGCCGTGGTCTCGCCCCTGTCCACCCCGCTCCTCCACCCCAACCACGTGACCGTTACGTTTGCGCACGACACGTCGACAGCATCCGGTGGATTGTCAAGTTGCGGTAACTCTTAATGATACAATGTCAAAAGCACATGGTGAATACAAGGTAGAACTAGACAAATGCACAGCATCGTTGGACATTGACTTATTTTATTTAGATTGGACTTGAAAACAGATACAAATCAATTCTGCCTCGTAATCTATGTGAGATCGTTAATTTTATAAAAGCATAAAAGAAATCAAATATTTTAAAAGCTTATTTTTTCCAAACAATCTTTAAAAAATAATTTATCCGGACAAAATGCATTATAATTATCTGACGGGGGTAAAGATAAATAATTAAAAGCCAAGTCGCCGTTGAACAAATGTTGGTTTAAAATTAATTTCTTACAAGAACATAAAGCGCTCATATACACATTAAATCCAAGCCAAAGTCAGACAGAAACCCTCACAACCGTTTCGACTCACCGTTCTGACATCCTGTACTGGCCCAGCCTATCGCGCATGCTCCGCTGGAGCAGAGACCGTTGACGGGGGAGCAGGTATCACCAGGGGGGCAGTGGCATGCCTGCACACAGCCCGAACCAAACGAACCTTCGCTGCATGCTGCGTAGTAGACGAATGGAGGGCGTATAACCACGGAAAAACGAAACCATTACATGGCACAATGTCAAACGTATTTTCCTCGCTCTGGAAAAATGTGGTTTAATGCATGTGCGTTAAGTGTCGTCCCAAATTAGCATGTGTAGTCCGCACAGGCGAATCAGCGACGACACTTTCCGTTTAAAATGGATTTTCGTTAAGAAGACTTCCTTTAAATAAAACAATATATGAAAGCGTTAAGTCTTGTCCCTGATTAGCCTGTTCGGAATACACAGGCTAATATGGAACGACAATTTCCGCACAGTCATTAAGGCAAGTTTTCCCAGAACGAGGCTCATTTAACATCAAATTACAATGTGATGTAATCATTGCTTGTAGATATCACGTACTGAGCAATCAAGGCATTAAAACAACACGCACGGATGATGTTTTTGATTTCAAAACTAAATCAGTACGAGGTGATGTTTGTAATTTTTGATAAATGAAAATAAATTATTTAACCATAGCAAAGAGTTAAAATATTGGTGTCAAAATCCGAACTTATTATAAATCAGATCTGCGGAAAAGTGCAATTTACATATTGAAAAATGATTGAAAAACACATATGTTTCTACATCTGTTGGTATAGGAATTTAAAGTTAATATATTAGTTGGTTCATGAACTATACCGCTGAATTATTAGCTAACCAAGTCACTTCTATGGACGAGTCGCCCCTACCCAAATGCATAAATGGTTTGAGGTCCGGAAGGTAGCTAGTATTTAAAAAAAAAACGACTTTGATATTCGTTAAACTGATTTGAAATGATTCCGCTCATAATTGTTAAAGATTTAAAAAATCTTGCAAATTGCTAGGCAGTTGAAGGAAGATAAAACACATGATTTATTGCATCGGCTGATTTTACTTGTATTAGCCATGCACAAGTAACTATTCAATGATGTACACGGGCATAAGTAATTTGTACCAAAACACAAGTGTGTTCGGGCATTGGTGCTTGTACAGATCCGTTTGTGAATAAAAGTCTGGCTACCAGACATGTGTAACGTACGTGTCTGACAGGTGGGTACGCCCTGCCAGCCCTGGGCGCACTGGGAGCTTGCGCAGTGCCCGTTGGCAGGGTCGCACTCAGCGGGGTCTTGGGGGTTCAGGCAACGGCACGTGGACGCACAGTCTGGACCGAAAGTGTTCGGCGGACACACTGTAAACAGGGAACAATAATAATAATGATGATAATAATAATAGTAATAATAATACAATAATAATAATTATTATTATTATTATTATTATTATTATTATTATTATTATTATTATTATGTGTTCAATTTTAAATCCATCTTTCAACGTATCGCTGAACAGAACGTCTTTGTACTTTATATATTTAACGTAATCGGGCACTGTCTGTACATGAGGCCGTGTGAGCCAAAAGTCATTTGCGTGGTAAAGCTTTCACTTAGTTTTAAAATAGGCTCAAGATTGGATTCATTCACAATGGACTCTTCACTCACGCAGGCACTTGCTTAGGTTCCATGAAGAAGGAGTCATTCGCAGTAGGAGAGTCTGTACTTACACTGATTTGTGACTATGATCCATACAGGAGTCATTCGCAGTAGGAGAGTCTGTACTTACGCTGATTTGTAACTAGAAATGGCGCGGCAGAGGCCGACGCGTATCCCCACGCCGCATGTTTGACCCAGGGGCGCCCCAGGGTTGGTAATGGGGCCATGCATAGTTGAGATTGACCGTATTGTCATAAGAGAAGTTCAGTATCAATTAGAAGTGAATCGGTGTAGAAATGAAGAAATTATAGTAAAAGACAATTTTGGGTGGGTTTGGCCTATTATGGGCGGAGCGCCCCAGGGTTGGTAATGGGGCCATACATAGTTGAGATTGACCGTATTGTCATAAGAGATGTTCAGTATCAATTTGAAGTAAATCGGTGTAGAAATGAAGAAATTATTGTAAACAGCAATTTTGGGTGGGCGTGGTCTATGTGGGCGGGGCGCCCCAGAGTTGGTAATGGCGCCATGCATAGTTGTAATTGACTGTATTGTTATAAAAGAGTTTCAGTATCAATTTGAAGTGAATCGGTGTAGAAAAGAAGAAATTATAGTAAAAGGCAATTTTGCGTGGGCGGGGGCGCCCCAGGGCTGGTAAGGGGGCCATGCATAGTTGAGATTAACTGTTTTGTTATAAGAGAGGTTCAGTATTAATTTGAAGTGAATCGGTGAAGAAATTATAGTTAAAGGCAATTTTGGGTGGCGTTGCCTATGTGGGCGTGGCCAACGTGGGCGGGTAGCCCCAGGGTTGGTTATGGCGCCATGCATAGCTGAGATTGACCGTATTGTCATAAGAAAGGTTCAGTATCAATTTGAAGTGAATCAGTGTAGAAATGAAGAAATTATAGTAAAAGGCAATTTTGGGTGGGCGTGGCCTTTGTGGGCGTGGCCTATGTGGGCGGGATGCCCTAGGGTTGGTAATGGGGCCATGCATAGCTGAGATTGACCGTATTGTCATATGAGAGGTTCAGTATCAATTTGAAGTGAATCGGTGTAGAAATGAAGAAATTATAGTAAAAGGCAATTTTGGGTGGGCGTGGCCTATGTGGCCTGGGCGCCCCAGGGTTGGCAATGGGGCCATGCATAGTTGAGATTGACCGTATTGCCATAAGAGAGGCTCAGTATCAATTTGAAGTAAATCGGTGCAGAAATGAAGAAGTTTATGTAAAATAACATAAAAAATGATCGAAAATCTCTGACCCTGCCAGCCCCAACCCCCATAACTTTTGACCCAGGGGTCAGATCAAAATTCCGTCACTGTCACCGTCGCACATATGCTCATAGCTACCATGTACGTAAGTTTCAAGGTTCTAGTGCTAATAGTGTAGGAGGAGCAGGTGGCCAGGACTGACGGACGCACATCACCACAATTTCCCCACTTTTTCTCCGAAACACGTGGGGATAACTATGTCCCAGACTGGATGCAATCGCAGTAGGAGAGTCTGTACTTACGCTGATTTGTAACTATGTCCCAGGCAGGATTCATTCGCAGTAGGAGAGTCTGTACTTACGCTGATTTGTAACTATGTCCCAGGCAGGATTCATTCGCAGTAGGAGAGTCTGTACGTACGCTGATTTGTGACTATGTTCCACACAGGAGTCATTCGCAGTAGGAGAGTCTTGACTCACGCTGATTTGTAACTATGTCCCAGGCAGGATTCATTCGCAGTAGGAGAGTCTGTACTTACGCTGATTTGTGACTTTGTTCCACACAGGATTCATTCGCAGTAGGACAGTCTGTACTTACGCTGATTTGTAACTATGTCCCAGACAGGATTCATTCGCAGTAGGAGAGTCTGTACGTACGCTGATTTGTGACTATGTTCCAGACAGGATTCATTCGCAGTAGGAGAGTCTGTACTTACGCTGATTTGTGACTATGTTCCACACAGGATTCATTCGCAGTAGGACAGTCTGTACTTACGCTGATTTGTGACTATGTTCCAGACAGGATTCATTCGCAGTAGGAGAGTCTGTACGTACGCTGATTTGTGACTATGTTCCAGACAGGAGTCTTTCGCAGTAGGAGAGTCTGTACTTTCACTGATTTGAGACTATGTTCCAGACAGGATTCATCAGCAGTAGGAGAGTCTGTACTTACACTGATTTGTGACTATGTTCCAGACAGGAGTCATTCGCAGTAGGAGAGTCTATACGTACACTGATTTGTGACTATGTTCCAGACAGGAGTCATTCGCAGTAGGAGAGTCTGTACTTACACTGATTTGTGACTATGTTCCAGACAGGAGTCATTCGCAGTAGCAGAGTCTGTACTAACACTGATTTGTGACTATATTCCAGACAGGAGTCATTCGCAGTAGGAGAGTCTGTGCGTATGCTGATTTGTAACTATGTCCCAGCCAGGATTCATTTGCAGTAGGAGAGTCTGTACTTACACTGATTTGTGACTATGTTCCAGACAGGAGTCATGCGCAATAGGAGAGTCTCTACTTACACTGATTTGTGACTATGTCCCAGACAGGAGTCATTCGCAGTAGGAGAGTCTGTGCGTACGCTGATTTGTGACTATGTCCAAGACAGGATTCATTCGCAGTAGGAGAGTCTGTACTTACGCTGATTTGTAACTTGAAATGGCGCGGCAGAGGTCGACGCGTATCCCCACGCCGCATGTTTGACCCAGGGGCGCCCCAGGGTTGGTAATGGGGCCATGCATAGTTGAGATTGACCGTGTTGTCATAAGAGAAGTTCAGTATCAATTAGAAGTGAATCGGTGTAGAAATGAAGAAATAATAGTAAAAGACAATTTTGGGTGGGTGTGGCCTATTATTGGCGGGGCGCCCCAGGGTTGGTAATGGGGCCATGCATAGTTGAGATTGACCGTATTTTCATAAGAGATGTTCAGTATCAATTTGAAGTAAATCGGTGTAGAAATGAAGAAATTATTGTAAACAGCAATTTTGGTTGGGCGTGGTCTATGTGGGCGGGGCGCCCCAGAGTTGGTAATGGCGCCATGCATAGTTGTGATTGACTGTATTGTCATAAAAGAGGTTTTGTATCAATTTGAAGTGAATCGGTGTAGAAAAGAAGAAATTATAGTAAAAGGCAATTTTGGGTGGGCGGGGCGCCCCAGGGTTGGTAATGGGGCCATGCATAGTTGAGATTAACTGTTTTGTTATAAGACAGGTTCAGTATTGATTTGAAGTGAATTGGTGTAGAAATGAAGAAATTATAGTAAAAGGCAATTTTGGGTGGGCGTGGCCTATGTGGGCGTGGCCAACGTGGGCGGGGTGCCCCAGGGTTGGTTATGGCGCCATGCATAGCTGAGATTAACTGTATTGTCATAAGAGAGGTTCAGTATCAATTTGAAGTGAATCAGTGTAGAAATGAAGAAATTATAGTAAAAGGCAATTTTGGGTGGGGGTGGCCTATGTGGGCGTGGCCTATGTGGGCGGGGTGCCCTAGGGTTGGTAATGGGGCCATGCATAGCTGAGATTGACCGTATTGTCATAAGAGAGGTTCAGTATCAATTTGAAGTGAATCGGTGTAGAAATGAAGAAATTATAGTAAAAGGCAATTTTGGGTGGGCGTGGCCTATGTGGCCTGGGCACCCCAGGATTGGTAATGGGGCCATGCATAGTTGAGATTGACCGTATTGCCATAAGAGAGGCTCAGTATCAATTTGAAGTAAATCGGTGCAGAAATGATGAAGTTAATGTACAATAACATAAAAAATGAGTAAAAATCTCTGACACGGCCAGCCCAAACCCAGATAACTTTTGACCCAGGGGTCAGATCAAAATTCCGTCACTGTCACCGTTGCACATATGCTCATAGCTACCATGTATGTAAGTTTCAAGGTTCTAGTGCTAATAGTGTAGGAGGAGCAGGTGGCCAGGACTGACGGACGCACATCACCACAATATCCCCACTTTTTCTCCGAAATACGTGGGGATAACTATGTCCCAGACTGGATGCATTCGCAGTAGGGGAGTCTCTACTTACGCTTATCTGTAACTATGTCCCAGACAGGATTCATTCGCAGTAGGAGAGTCTGTACTTACGCTGATTTGTAACTATGTCCCAGGCAGGATTCATTCGCAGTAGGAGAGCCTGTATTTACGCTGATTTGTAACTATGTCCCAGACAGGAGTCATTCGCAGTAGGAGAGTCTGTACTTACACTGAATTGTAACTATGTCCCAGACAGGATTCATTCGCAGTAGGAGAGTCTGTACTTACGCTGATTTGTAACTATGTCCCAGACAGGATTCATTCGCAGTAGGAGAGTCTGTACTTACGCTGATTTGTAACTATGTCCCAGGCAGGATTCATTCGCAGTAGGAGAGTCTGTACTTACGCTGATTTGTGACTATGTTCCAGACAGGATTCATTCGCAGTAGGAGAGTGTGTACGTACGCTGATTTGTAATTATGTTCCACACAGGAGTCATTCGCAGTAGGAGAGTCTGTACTCACGCTGATTTGTAACTATGTCCCAGGCAGGATTCATTTGCAGTAGGAGAGTCTGTACTTTCGCTGATTTGTAACTATGTCCAAGGCAGGATTCATTCGCAGTAGGAGGGTCTGTACTTACGCTGATTTGTGACTTTGTTCCACACAGGATTCATTCGCAGTAAGACAGTCTGTACTTACGCTAATTTGTAACTATGTCCCAGATAGTATTCATTCGCAGTAGGAGAGTCTGTACGTACGCTGATTTGTGACTATGTTCCAGACAGGAGTCTTTCCCAGTAGGATAGTTTGTACTTACACTGATTTGTAACTATGACCCAGACAGGATTCATTCGCAGTAGGAGAGTCTGTACTTACGCTGATTTGTAACTATGTCCCAGTCAGGATTCATTCGCAGTAGGAGAGTCTGTACTTACGCTGATTTATAACTATGTCCCAGGCAGAATTCATTCGCAGTAGGAGAGTCTGTACTTACGCCGATTTGTGACTATGTTCCAGACAGGATTCATTCGCAGTAGGAGAGTCTGTACGTACGCTGATTTGTGACTATGTTCCACACAGGAGTTATTCGCAGTAGGAGAGTCTGTACTCACGCTGATTTGTAACTATGTCCCAGGCAGGATTCATTTGCAGTAGGAGAGTCTGTACTTTCGCTGATTTGTAACTATGTCCCAGGCAGGATTCATTCGCAGTAGGAGGGTCTGTACTTACGCTGATTTGTGACTTTGTTCCACACAGGATTCATTCGCAGTAAGACAGTCTGTACTTACGCTGATTTGTAACTATGTCCCAGACAGTATTCATTCCCAGTAGGAGTGTCTGTACGTATGCTGATTTGTGACTATGTTCCAGACAGGAGTCTTTCCCAGTAGGATAGTTTGTACTTACACTGATTTGTGACTATGTTCCAGACAGGATTCATTCGCAGTAGGAGAGTCTGTACTTACACTGATTTGTGACTATGCTCCAGACAGGAGTCATTCGCAGTAGGAGAGTCTGTACTTACACTGATTTTTGACTATGTTCCAGACAGGAGTTATTCGCAGTAGGAGAGTCTGTACTTACACTGATTTGTGACTATGTTCCAGACAGGAGTCATTCGCAGCAGGAGAGTCTGTACTAACACTGATTTGTGACTATGTTCCAGACAGGAGTCAGTCACTCGCAGTAGGAGTCTGTACGTACGCTGATTTGTAACTATGTCCCAGCCAGGATTCATTTGCAGTAGGAGTCTGTACTTACACTGATTTGTGACTATGTTCCAGACAGGAGTCATTCGCAGTAGGAGAGTCTGTACTTACACTGATGTGTGACTATGTTCCAGACAGGAGTCTTTCGCAGAAGGAGAGTCTGTACGTTCACTGATTTCTGACTATGTTCCAGACAGGTGTCATTCGCAGTAGGAGAGTCTGTACGTACGCTGATTTGTAACTATGACCCAGACAGGATTCATTCACAGTAGGAGAGTCTGTACTTACGCTGATTTGTGACTATGTTCCACACAGGATTCATTCGCAGTAGGAGAGTCTGGACTTACGCTGATTTGTAACTATGTCCCAGACATGATTCATTCGCAGTAGGAGAGTCTGTACTTAAGCTGATTTGTAACTATGTACCAGACAGGATTCATTCGCAGAAGGAGAGTCTGTACTTAAAATGATTTGTAACTATGTTCCAGACAGGATTCATTCGCAGTAGGAGAGTCTGTACGTACGCTGATTTGTGACTATGTTCCAGACAGGAGTCATTCGCAGTAGGAGAGTCTGTACTTACGCTGATTTGTAACTATGTCCCAGGCAGAATTCATTCGCAGTAGGAGAGTCTGTACTTACGCCGATTTGTGACTATGTTCCAGACAGGATTCATTCGCAGTAGGAGAGTCTGTACGTACGCTGATTTGTGACTATGTTCCACACAGGAGTCATTCGCAGTAGGAGAGTCTGTACTCACGCTGATTTGTAACTATGTCCCAGGCAGGATTCATTTGCAGTAGGAGAGTCTGTACTTTCGCTGATTTGTAACTATGTCCCAGGCAGGATTCATTCGCAGTAGGAGGGTCTGTACTTACGCTGATTTGTGACTTTGTTCCACACAGGATTCATTCGCAGTAAGACAGTCTGTACTTACGCTGATTTGTAACTATGTCCCAGACAGTATTCATTCGCAGTAGGAGTGTCTGTACGTACGCTGATTTGTGACTATGTTCCAGACAGGAGTCTTTCCCAGTAGGATAGTTTGTACTTACACTGATTTGTGACTATGTTCCAGACAGGATTCATTCGCAGTAGGAGAGTCTGTACTTACACTGATTTGTGACTATGCTCCAGACAGGAGTCATTCGCAGTAGGAGAGTCTGTACTTACACTGATTTTTGACTATGTTCCAGACAGGAGTTATTCGCAGTAGGAGAGTCTGTACTTACACTGATTTGTGACTATGTTCCAGACAGGAGTCATTCGCAGTAGGAGAGTCTGTACTAACACTGATTTGTGACTATGTTCCAGACAGGAGTCAGTCACTCGCAGTAGGAGTCTGTACGTACGCTGATTTGTAACTATGTCCCAGCCAGGATTCATTTGCAGTAGGAGTCTGTACTTACACTGATTTGTGACTATGTTCCAGACAGGAGTCATTCGCAGTAGGAGAGTCTGTACTTACACTGATGTGTGACTATGTTCCAGACAGGAGTCATTCGCAGAAGGAGAGTCTGTACGTTCACTGATTTCTGACTATGTTCCAGACAGGTGTCATTCGCAGTAGGAGAGTCTGTACGTACGCTGATTTGTAACTATGACCCAGACAGGATTCATTCACAGTAGGAGAGTCTGTACTTACGCTGATTTGTGACTATGTTCCACACAGGATTCATTCGCAGTAGGAGAGTCTGGACTTACGCTGATTTGTAACTATGTCCCAGACATGATTCATTCGCAGTAGGAGAGTCTGTACTTAAGCTGATTTGTAACTATGTCCCAGACAGGATTCATTCGCAGAAGGAGAGTCTGTACTTAAAATGATTTGTGACTATGTTCCAGACAGGATTCATTCGCAGTAGGAGAGTCTGTACTTACGCTGATTTGTGACTATGTTCCACACAGGAGTCATTCGCAGTAGGAGAGTCTGTTCTTACACTGATTTGTAACTATGTTCCAGACAGGATTCATTCGCAGTAGGAGAGTCTGTACGTACGCTGATTTGTGACTATGTTCCAGACAGGAGTCATTCGCAGTAGGAGAGTCTGTACTTACGCTGATTTGTAACAATGTCCCAGGCAGGATTCATTTGCAGTAGGAGAGTCTGTTCTTACGCTGATTTGTAACTATGTCCCAGGCAGGATTCATTCGCAGTAGGAGGGTCTGTACTTACGCTGATTTGTAATTATGTTCCACACAGGATTCATTCGCAGTAGGAGAGTCTGTACTTACGCTGATTTGTAACTATGTCCCAGGCAGGATTCATTCGCAGTAGAAGAGTGTTCACTTACGCTGATTTGTGACTATGTTCCACACACAATTCATTCGCAGTAGGAGAGTCTGTACTTACGCTGATTTGTAACTATGTTCCACACACAATTCATTCGCAGTAGGAGAGTCTGTACTTACGCTGATTTGTAACTATGTCCCAGGCAGGATTCATTCGCAGTAGGAGTGTGTTCACTTACGCTGATTTGTGACTATGTTCCACACACAATTCATTCGCAGTAGGAGAGTCTGTACTTACACTGATTTGTAACTATGTCATAGACAGTATTCATCGCAGTAGGAGAGTCTGTACTTACGCTGATTTGTGACAATGTTTCAGACAGGAGTCTTTCGCTGTAGGAGAGTATGTACTTACACTGACACGGGCTTTTCACAAGGTTCCACATATGAGCTATTCGCAGTGGTTACTCTATACTTACGCCCACACGTGCCAGACACGTTCCTGTACCCCAGCTTGCATTGCAGACAGTGGTTCTCGCCGTACGATGTACAGTTTGTGCAGGAGATGTGACAGTCTGTAAAATATTATTATAATGTCCTATTTCTGTAAAAAATAAATCAGTATTTAAAATATAATTATTTTCAAAATCAAGTTGCACTAGGCACTCGGCTTACGAATAAATACTAAATGATTATTAAAATACGGATTTCTGTACCACGCTGCTGAAAATTTATTTTGTCCCAAAACATTAAAAAGCGGGTGTTTATTTGTAAAACAAAGTTGAAAATGAAGTACTGATTAATAATTTTATAGAGAACCTGGAGGACTTACAATAATAAAAAAAAACGAGTTCGATTGAACATTTATTTTGACAATGTATGCGTTTCTGAAAGTGATATTATGGGCATTTTTCACTGTTGAATTGAGCTGAAAAGAATTAACAGGTCAAAAGAGTAAGTTAAAATATGGTTACTGACCAATATCTGCAACTCATCTTGCTTCCAGTTGTTTATAAAAAATATATATTATATTCGATATTTTACGTGACTGGTGAGTCCTCTAAGCCGAAATGATCCGTAAAACAAAATAGTGTCCTTGTGTCGTATGAACGAATCGTGTATTTGCCCAGTCCCTGTGATATTTCCTCTGTGATCAGTTGTGGATCAGTTATTAATTAAAACAATTAGCTTTGCATTATTGGCAATAAATGTTGTAATAAATGTAATAGGCACAAATCCAGTACTAATTTACACTAATTTACAAAAAAATCACCACTATGCAAGATATTCTTAAAACATAAATATATACATTGATCCGTAAAATAACTTCTCCCATAAGCGAAAAAAACATGCATTACATATATAGTCGCCGCACTCCAGTGCGACGCCAATAAATTATAACAATTTTTATCCAGTTTTCCTACGGTAAATAATGAAGTGACAACGGATTAGATATAAATCACGATTTGCACATATCTCATTGGAGTTCTAGACGACGATGTTATAGTTATTCAAAAGCATCAGTGTTTAATCAACTATTGCCGGTGGGTATAAGTTTTTAAGATTATTATAAGTAAACGCAAATTGTTTATTGGAAATGCTTTTGTTTTGAAATAAGTTGAACGGTCAGTCTCCAAAAGCTGTGCAACAATGTGTGAATGTTCACACAGGCGCTCGGTGGCAATGTTTTTTTATATATTTTTATTTTTTATTTTTTTAGTTACCCGTTTTTTTTTTTTTTTTTTTTTTTTTTTTTTTTTTAAACATATTTTATTTCCAAAATAGTTACACAACTACAGAACAAATATAGAAATACAACTGTTTTGAAAAAAGGGTAGGACCTAAAGTTCTAACAACATTATTGGTGGTCTTTCCCTGTTCTGTTATTTACATTGCATATATTCGTGACGATAGCGTGATTTTGTAAAGCTATAAGTTACATGGTCAAGATTACATTTGTCTTAAGAAAGCAAAATACAAGTGCGCAAGTAAAATACAAAAGAAAATCATGGTTTGTAAAGCATTGGAAATAAAACATATAGTACAACCTTGAGATAGTGAAGTCCTATCCAGGAGAATAAACATAACTATGTGCTACAACATCATTATGAAAAACGCTTTGTCGTCTTAATAAATATCTGAACATTTTTAAATATGAAGCAGTTGTTGTCATTATATAACATGTCATTACCAAAAAGCATTGTATTGCAATTTATTTGTTCAATTGCGTGTAGGGTTTCAAAAAGAGTAGTACGTTGTTCAGAAAAGCGTGGACAAATAAAAAAGAAATGATACACTGATTCAACTTCTCCACATACGCATAAAGGTGAAGGTTCTAAGTGATTGACGAACAAGTGCAATTTCAAATCGCTTCAGTTATTCCTTAGTCGAGCATGTAAAATGGACGATTTTCTATCACCAACATGAAAATATAAAGGAGTTTCGACATTTGGGAGAAATAATTGTTTTAATTAAATTTTGAATATTGATAGAGAATCTAACAGTCTTATGTCGCGAGGTAAGTTGTTCCATAGATCTATAGCCGACGGGATAAATGAACGTGAGTAAAGTTCCGTCCTTCTAGTAACGATTACATAATCATTTGCGTTCCTCAGGTTCCTAGCAGATTGTTGAAAGACAGTTGCTGGTAGTAAATTTTGTAAGTAGTCTGGACATAAGCCATTGTGAATTTTGTACATATGTATAAGTTTTAGATACTTCCTACGCTCGGCTAAACTATGCCAGTTGATTTCTGAATACAAGTTGGTCTGTTTCTGTGTAAATTACATGTACTGTGTAATATGTATACGCATAATCATGTATACGGCGTGAGTGGTGACACGTGAGTTTGTTCGTTATTCACCAATGTTGATCATATAATTTTCTATAAAACGTTTTTTTTAAAGAAAAAATGAACAACACCATTTAAGTTTAATTTATTTCCTGTAGTTTGTTTCACCCATGAACAGTGTAACACAATGTTTAGCCAAGGGTACTGGTCTTTTTGTGCAACCATGAAGTCACGTGTTTCCTTTTTTGAATAATACGTTTCGGTATTTGGGACAACTGCTGTCAACGTTTAAGATAATTTTTAAAATATCAGGTATAAAGTATAAGTTATTTATTACGATTTCAATTGATGATCATCAATAAACGAATATACGTTTGTAAAATTGTAATTTATTCTTAGTAAGATTTGTTTTAAATTTGTTTTGAATGCATGCATGCTTATTTTTAATATATGAATTTTTGTTGCAAACTGTCGTGATGTAAAACTGTTAACAAGAACCTTTAAAATCAATACTATAATAGTTCTTTATGTAATTAGTAAAATTAATACCGTTGATCGACATCCAACGTTTAAAAAGCATATACTAGATTGTGACGATGCAGTATATTATATATAGCTTTGATACGTTGAGTTACTTAGGGTTATTGTAGTAGCACTACTGTACTGAATAATTGAACAAGTCACATATCGATCGATTTTCAAACCAAATGATGTAAATATTGGATTTAGTTAAATTTAATTGGAAATCAATTGGAAAAAAAAACTTCTTTCATTGAGACTAAGTATTCTGTATAATACATGTAACACCAGCATGTAAAGAATACCAATAGGACTTGCGTAAATGCATTTCAATTGACCATGAACGATAAGAATTAATGTAATCACGACTTATGCAAAGCAGTCAGAAATGTACCTGTACTTTAAAGGTAGTACCAACGGCAGTAATTTCTCTGTCGATTCGTCTTTAAACCAACACTATTATTACATCATCTTATTGACTTATAAAAGTGTATTAAATATTTAAACGATTCAAGTTATGTGCTCTTATTTTAGGGTATGACATTCTGTTCCTAATGGTGTGACGCCCATACATTCAGCCGATCTCAATGCGTATTCGTAAGCACATTGCCAACACTTCAGAGGTGGGCTTAGAAATAGTCCGAAAAATATAGTATGAACATATCGGTATCTATAAAAAGCATAATAACTAGCATTTTTATGAAAAGTCATGTTTTGACTTGTTAACGTTAAAGGCCCGGTCACACAGCCAGATCTTTGCTGGAGCGTGCCTTGAGCGGTATGAAGAGGGGCCGAATTTCGGCAACGCTCGTCACTGCGCACAAAATGGGGAAAAAAATCGAAAACACTGGCGTTGCCAAAGCGGTGCATCGCTGAAGCCAGCGTTGGTTTAGCGTTGGTTTAACGGTAGAGAGCGGTAGCGAGAGTTGGTTTAGCAGTGACGCGAGCGTTGACAGAGCGGCGTTCTGCGCCTTCCTGCACAAGGAGGTCAAGCCCAGGAAACTTAGAAACATACCCCTCACACAGGAAACTTTAACAAACCAGCCTCCAGAAGCCCAGCACTCGGCGTGGACTAGCATCTCTCGCCAGCCTTCCCACGACTTCGAGGAACAGGAAGAAGACGAGGGTTCCCTCTCGCTTATTGGCACTCAAGCGGCACTCACGAGGTCATAGGGCACCCCACTTCCACTAGCTCTCTCCTCCATCAACACCAGACCACGCCGTGCCGCCACCAGAGCCGAGCCTGAAGACGCCCCTAAGATGAGAGATAGTATGAAGGCTACCAACGCCCTCCTGAAGAGACTGGTCCTAGCCCAGGAGATCAGCCATGCACGACAGCCCTTCATCACGTACATGTCCCAGTCTCTCCAACAACTACCTGAGGCCCAGTACCAGCTCACAGTAGAGAGAATGACGGCCATCCTCTACGACATGCAGCGATCCCCCACCCCCTCCCTCCAGCTCAACCACCTCCAGCATCAGTACCTTCACCTACACTCACCTTCTACCAGCAGCGGCCGCATTGCTACCAGCCCCAGACTCAGCATTACGGCTTCCAGCAGCAGCCTAAGCCTCAGCCTCAGCACCAGCCTCAGCACTTCCAGCAATTGCAGACACCCAGAGGCAGCCAGCCAATCTCCACCCCAAGGAGCTCCAGCGCAGGACTCATGTTGTCAGACATGCCGAAGTTTTACTCCTTTAACCAAGCCAACATGAGCGCCGTCAGCGAGGGGTGGATTCTCCAGGACCTTCAAAGGCATGATATAAATGCTCTATCCATACAAATCTCCGCCACAGCTCAAGGGACTGATGATTTACTGTCAGAGATAAGGGCCACCGTTGAGGAGAATTGAGACTGCTTGTGATGTGTTGAAGGGACTGCTCAGTTATTTCATGTAATTTTTGTTTAAGGGATGAGCTGGCAAGCTGTTTTGATGTTTATTAGTTTTATGTGCACTTGTGTGTTTGGGTGGTCTCAAAAGTTTTGAGCTTTAATAAACAGCATTTTTATTAAACTAAACTTGACAACTTTATTTATTGGAATTTCTAACTTAAAAAAAAACTTCAAGTATTAAACAAGACATGTTTTAACCCATTAAGACCCAGGCTATTTTTAGAGTCTACCTCTTTGACTGAAATTACCAAAAAGACAGCTTACTACAGGCTTAACGACTTACAAGACCCCATAGTACTAAAATCATTGAAAACAATAGAGCATTTGGTCCTTTTTGGAGCAAATGTTTTATTTATTACAATGGCTTCAAAAACTGAAATTTTCAGAGGTGCGGAAAGGCGCTACTGGGACTTAATGGATTAAACATAAAGTGCTTTTATTAATGTAATATGACATCAAGAATGAATCGTGTCACAAGTTTCTATATTAGTCTCATAACATTTCAAACAAACACAAGTACAACATGTTCATTGCATGTCCAATACTGGGGCACCATTAACGTTCGAGTTCCTTTAACAATGACAAATAACATTTACAACAAAGTAATCAACATATTACATGTATATGGACAATGCAAAAGTGTATCCTCAGTGGTCTACGCAGTGTTCAGTTGATAGCCACCATTCTTTCCTGCCAGTCCACTGATCCTGCAGGGGAGTTGCAACAATGCTTGAGTAGGTTACGCTGCCTCTTCCCATTACGCGAGGCTGTGTTTGGGCCTTGCACGACGATAGTGTCCTCCAAGTTCCGTCCTTCTCTCCATGCCCCAGGCTGCAGGCTTTCATCTGGTTGTGCACGGTCCACAGGTCTGTTATGGAGCACTGGATAGCGGGTGCGCATCAGGTTTTGGAGGATGCAGCAAGCTTCCACGATGGTTCTGACAGTTTCATGGTGAAGTTGCATGGTGGTGAGCAGAATCTGAAACCTGTTGGCCAGGATGCCGAATGCGTTCTCCACGACCCGTCTTGCCCTGGATAGCCGATAGTTGAAGATGCGCTCTTCATGGGTGAGCTTTCTGGTGTTGTACGGCTTCATGAGGTAGGTCCGCAGTGAGAAGGCGTCATCTCCGATGATGAAGTAAGGCACATTCTTATTGTCATTGGGTAGGGGTCTGGCTGAGGAAAGGCGTGAATCCTGTTCTGGTCCAGCCCACGATGGAGATCACTTTCAGTGAAGATCTGAGCGTCTGAGGATGAGCCATTGCCTGAGACGTCAATGTAGGTGAACTTGTAGTCAGCATCCACCATGGCAAACAGGATGACGCTGTAAAAGCCTTTGTAGTTGTAGAATTCTGAGCCAGAGTTAGGAGGAGCTTTACAGTCCACGTGCTTGCCATCAATGGCACCAACTGTGTGGGGAAAGTTCCATCTCTGGTACTATTTGTCAGCCAGGTATCTCCATCCTTGTTCAGTTGTTGGGCAAAACAACGATTCATCTGTGTACTCCTCAATGATGGCCTTTACCACTTCTCTAACTACCACACTGATGGTGTTGTGGGGAACCTTCCAGGCGTATTGCGTGTTTCTGTAGGTGTTACCAAGGCCAGGTGCAGTTGGGTGATTGCCACTTTGAGACCAGGTTCCAGGCTTGGTCGGTAATTGGTGTCTTGTTTGGTCAATCGGGGGTCAGCCTCTGTACAACTTCATCAAACATGGCTGGTGGCATCCTCATAAAGTGATGGAAGGCTCGTGGATCCTCATTCCTCAGCTCCACCATCAGCTTGTGATACAGTCCATGTTCAGGCCTTCTCAGTATCCACTGTCTGACCCAAACAGCTCTGTTCATCCTTCTTCTCTCTCTTCTCCTTCTGTCAACAGCTTGTTGCAATCTGAGGAGGTTCTGATTCTGCTGCTGGACTAGTGCACCTATCACAACAAGTCTCACAGCATCCATGGTAGAACACTTTTATTGTAACTGAGCAAATTAAAATGAGGTCTGCACTCAACGGTAGCTAGATTTAAAATGGACTCCTTATTAATTTATCCCCGTATTTATAGCCAAATTCTGTTCCCGCTCCAACACCTCAATACCAACGCCAAACCAAAGGTTCATCACTGCAATTGATCGCTACTTCAACGCCCGACACCGTTCCAGCAATTCCGTGTCCGTTCGAAAAACGCTAACAACCGCTCCACCAAAGTTTGTGCAACGTTTAATCACGGCCCGGGCAAAGCTGGCGAAGCAGCGGTTGTCCAGCATTCAAGATTTCTGCGTTGGCCTTGCGGACTCAAACGTCCACGAACTTGCGTCTAGCGATGCCAAACTTTGACTGAGCGTTGGTGGAACGGTGGTGAACTTTGTCGGAGCGGAAAATGGCCCGCTCCTCACCGCTCGCAATATTTTGTGCAGCTCAAAACTTTCTGAGCGGTAGGAGGAACCATCAGCGGTGACCGAGCGTATACGGCGTTGCCTTAACGGGGGCCAACTTCTGTTTAACGGTCGTGAACGGTCGTGAACGGTAGCGAGCGGTGATGATTGTTTTTCACCGCTCCAGGAACGCTCAAGCAAAGTTCTGGCGGTGTGACCGGGCCTTAACACTATTAACTTAAAACACTGGGAAAAGGGTGTGCTTATACATGTATGTGCAATTAAATGTGTGTACCTCAATTGACATGCAGTTTTAATCATCACTTAATACGTACACATGAATATACATTTGGTATGAAACATTCTATAAAAAAATCATTTAAATAACGCACATAGCGAGTGTATGAACATAGTTACGCATTACATATGGTCCACGGGTTAGATGAGAAGCGGCACAATTTGGTTATGGAGGAAACTTTCTCAAACGCGGCTTTATATTAACGGTCTTTAATATCATCTTACAAGTTGTCGGAAATACTTTGTTATACTAATTCTCCGATTTAAAATGGCTACATTTCAATGTTATTTAAAGTACCCAGACTTATATTAATGGCATACGATATGCATTTAGTTGTATGGCGAATGTTCTTGTTTTCTACTTGAGAATTTAAATATGTCTAAAGTTTGTTTTTGGTTTTCTCTTTCAACTTAAAAAATCAAAAACTATATTATTTAAGTTGAAATTCGACCTCAATAGACCTGCATTTGTGTTTATCAGTATTTCATTTTTTAACGCATGCAACTCTGTGATTAAAATTCTATACGAACAAGAAGACCATACTCGCCGCGTCTCTTACCAAAGCAGGCTGGCGTATTAAGAGGACAGTACTGATTGACGCGGCATGTTTTACAGACATCCGACGCAGGCTGCAGAGTTGTGGAACCGCCGACGGCTGGAAATAACATTCAGCATAGTTCGTAATCATACATATGTGTCGCGTTCTGAGAAAACTGGGCATAATGCATGTGCGTAAAGTGTCATCTCAGATTAGCCTGTGCAGTCCGCATAGGCTGTCCGCACGGGCTAATTAGGGACGACACTTTCCGGCTTAACTGGATTCTCGTGTAGAAGAGACTTCATTAAACGAAAAATACCATAAAAGCGGAAAGTGTCGTCCCTGATTAGCCTGTGCGGACTGCACATGCTAATCTGGGATGACACTTTACGCATATGCATTAAGCCCCATTTTCTCAGAACGCGTCACATATTGTTTTCCCAATCAGTGAACTGTTTGCTATGACACAATACATGTACATGCGAATACCCACAATCCAGCATTGACAGCCACACAATGGCAATAATAACAAGCCGGACTTCAAGTTTTATGTATACGATGTTCTCATTTTTTTTATCAAGGTTTATAATATTATGGAAACTAAGTATATGTCTCTCTGTTTGCAGAGAGTTTTTTACGACTAAAAACCTTACGGAACGGCGTTTTTCCGTTACAGGTCTGGATCAACTGTTGGATGTAAGACTACCTGTACAAACGTTATCTGTTATTTTGAAAATATTCTTGCGGATTTAAGTTTCAAACTTGTTTACTCCGAAATATAATTATGTGGTTTGCTACATAACCATACAACAGGCCATTGATCTTTCTACCTTATATAATATTATCTGCAAAATACCAGATAAACAAAATACTGCACACTAAGGCCAGTTGGCGCATAAAATCGATTAGTTATAAAAGCAGCGTAGACGCGTACTTGTATGTGTCATTAACCTCCTATAGATTGCTTATTGAGAATAAATCTGAATTGTGCATACAGAAGTGTGCATACATTTCATTCAATAACGTGAATATATTTCAAAACAACAGGGCCACAAAACTATGGTGGCTAAGTTTTTCCATATCGTTCTGGCGTGTTGGCGGGTCCGATGGGTAACAACAAGAGAACATGCAAGAATAACAACAAAGATACCCGCCGAAACGAAGTATGAAGGTGTCTGTCGGTTTTTTAATGACCGCGTGATGAGTACGGTACTTAAAAAACATCTCGCCAGAACAACACGTTTGCATCCGCTTGCACGACACTACAACACAATATATCATTATTTTCCCATTTTGAGTGTGCCAGATCAACATGTTTGTACCCGATTGAACGACAATACAACACAATATCGTTCTTTTATCCATTTTGAGTGTGTGCCAGTGTTTGCGCCCCTAACTTGTCGTTCTGGTGTGTCGACTTCACACGCATCATCACGCGGTCACGCTAAAACGACAATTTAGTAGTTCCAGTGTGTATTTTTATGCTTCCCCAAAATTTTTGGGGGGAGCATATAGTCGCCGCTTCGTCCGTCCGTGTGTCCGTCCGTCCGTGCACAATTTTTGTCCGGGCTATTTCTCTGCAATTAATGACCGGAAATCAACGAAACTTTATGGGAAGCTTCACTACCAAGAGGAGATGTGCATATTATCAGTCGGTTCTGGTCGGATGATTTTTCACAGAGTTATTGCCCTTTGAAATTTTCTATAAACTGAACATATAGTGCAATTCTTGTCCCCCCAACTACTGACTGGAATTCAATGAAGCTTTATGGGAAGCTTAACTACCTTGAGGAGATGCGCATGTTATTTGTGGGTTCTGGTTAGATGATTTATTTAGAGAGTTATGGCCCTTTGAAATTTTTAAGTTGCTTAACCATCCGTCGTATTATTTTGTCCAAAGTTATGCCCCTCAAGACGTTTCCTTTTATTTGAATATAATGCAATATTGTGACAAAAAACCTTTGGGGAGCATCATCCGTCTCCGACGGTTTCTTGTTTTTTTTCTGGTGTGTTTTTTGCCGCCCTTGAAATCCGCCAATCCGCCTGAACGATATGGCAGAAGTAAACAAGCCAGGGCCCTTGCTACACTTTAGGGGATTGGGGCCGGGGCCCTTAGAGGGGGGAATTTCGCGTCGTTTCGGGTGAAACGGGGAATATTAGAAGATCTTTCCACCAACCATTCAACAGTTAAAATTGCTATATTTTAATGTAATATACATAAATATACATATAATCTAAGGTTAATAGCACGATACCAGCAGCTGGCAACTTTTTGGAGGGGGGAATTTTTAGTTGAAATAGAGGAAAAAAGTATACTATTTTAAGGGGGAATGGGGCCGAATTTCGGCCCCAAAAACGGCCAAAAGAGGGCCCTGCAAGCGCACAAGACGTTTGCGGACTTTTAATTAAAAAAATACGCGTAGTAAAAGTGCCGTGCGAAATGTACGACATAACAATACCGCATGTTTATTTCAATTGTCATTATCATATGGCACGTTGTTAAACAAAAAGTTATAAAATCTCCCGTTGAATATTTGTCGTGTAAGCTGCACTGATTAAGGTCTTCATAGAAAATTTCAAAATATCTAGTGAAGTTACGAATTCTGAGCATGGCTTGTTTTTTTAAGTATGAAGGTCCTGGAAGAACAAGCATACTCCAAAAATCAGTTGTAAACTAAAATTTTATTTCCGACGTAAGTTAATAAAAACGTACAAACTGTGCATTTTGTTCTACAATCGGAACACGCGGGGATGAATCGGTGGGTGGAATTGGTGGCACAATCAGTCGGCACAAATCGGGCTTTTTTAGCGCTGAATCGTAAAATGTCCGACTGAAGTTAAAATGAGTAAATCTAACTTCTTTTTGTGTCATACACGCCTTTAGCTGTAAGATTTTTTTTTAGAATTTGCACATTTAACTTTTTTTTCTATGTTTTTATTATATGTTTATTTAAGTCCAACAAAAGAGAATATTTGACTCAAAATTGCGGAAACAAAACAACCACATCGGCAGCAGCAATGGCATTATTTTTTCCGGTTGTGAAGTACACTTCCGCTTAAATTCAAACCGCGTTTTCTTCAGCACACAGGCAATGAAGAAAGAGGATTGCAGTATTGTCTTAAAGCAACCGCTTCATGAAGATTATAGATTTAAAGTAAATAGTGCAGCAATACTAATACGCTTTTGGATTCTGAGGCATCGGGTTCCTCGGGAACAATTTCGTACATTTTCTTTGTTTATTATTTTACTTACTAGCGTTTTACTTTCTATATGCTTAGGTCTCCACATTTAAGGCACTGAATTGAAACGTTTAAAAACAATACGTTTACATGTCCCTTTAAAGACACACCGAAAATGGTTAATAACGGTATGGACAGCCAAAATACATACATGTACTTCGAATTTCATAATAAATAAAGGAAACAATATTAAACAATATCGCGTACAATACAATCTAGACAGTAATCTCACCTTGAATATGTAGTACTATCACAATCAGGAACCCAGCAAGTGTGGCCATATTCCGATGTAATGCTGAAAACGACATTTACATATTTATTTTAAATGCAACCTTGTTAAAATGACGATGTTTTTAAATCTGCTCACTCAGCCTTTACAATAGAAAGGGCGATACCACTTAAAACCAAGATGGTAGCTAACGCCATTTGCAGGTCCGGCAAGGGAAAGCATTAAGGGCTTGAGCTATTTTGTCGATAGGAAACATTTGGTTTCCGTACAAGGTTAGGTAAAAAGTAATTATCTATTCTTTTCAACAGCATCTGCATGCAATTCATTATTAAACATGTATTTTAAAACTGAAAAGCATTATTATAGAAAACTATTCATATTTGCATGCAATTCATTATTAAACATGTATTTTAAAACTGAAAAGCATTATTATAGAAAACTATTCATATTTGTTTTATCGAATACACCTGATTAAATTCCAGAAACTTAGATATGATATTTTCATACAATGTCATTATAGGACGATCGGGGATTCACGTCACCAGAAATGGACTGGACACCAAAAATAGTCTTATATCTAATATATCGGTATATATCGCCCTTTCTTTAATTTAAATATTTATCTCCCTCATGAAACCAACGTCGATATTGCTCTCAAGTCAATATTAAGAGTGCATTAGCGTGAACATTCATTGTTTACAGTTTATATAAAGGCGCCTGCGTACATTAAACACATGCCTTGGCACAAACTGAAAAATCTCTTTCAATAAAACTTCTTTTCTTACAAAGCTGACATTAATAACTAACGGATTCCCTTACGCAAAATAAAATCAACCATTCCTTAATATAGTTCTATTACCTATGCAGCAGTTTAGATCCACTACCATTTAAATTAACAAATTATTCAAAAGATCCTTGCTAAACATTAAGAATATCTACTTCACTGTACATTCACACAGTAGATCTACTGTTTACCGGCCATAGTCTACGATATGGTTTCATTTAAAGACACAAATCAATATCCGTGCTAGGATTATAAACTCGAATGCAAATTAACAAGTATTGGTTATTCTATGCGACATCTTATTTCAAGAACGGGCATGTTTAATTCGTCATGAAATGGGCGGGTCTGCATTCCGTAAAACATCACGCATTTATTCATCAAAATGAAATGTGGGTACGTAAAGGAGCGGGGAAGTGGAGACCTATTGATATTTCCATACTCGCAATAATACCAACATCTACATATCACAGTTCATATTGCATTGATAAAAACTAAATGAAACGGCCTTTGATCGATAGGTATTCAAGATGTGACATTTCCTTCTCGCACATGTTTATCGGTTTCCACGTGACAACGGTGCGATAGTAAACATTTCTCCCTTTAATCGCTTATGTCAATATTTTATTTTATAACGCTTAAATCGCGTTTGGTTAGCCTATATCGTTTTTCGATTATACAAAAGTTAATTGAATAAGTGTTTTACGAGATACATTACAGATTTGACGTTGATTGAGCAGAAAAGGAATTAACACTATAGGTTTAACAGGAGAAACGTTCGCTATAAAACTTGAAGCGGTGCGCGGCCGCGGGTACCTTTTGTCAACCGTTTATTGACTTTTATCGCATATTTTGGAAATGATTCGGATTTATATTTAATGGATATACTACAATGATGAAAATTGGTCGACTGAGTTTGTATTATTCATCAATGCTCATCATTGGAATTAAAATCATACAAGAGTGTGGTAAGACTATGAGTTTTGATCTAGAATTTATCAAACACGTTTGTTATTTTTTTTTTAATCATTTGTTTACATTGTACTGTAGATCTAAGTCGACATAACACTAGATCTTAAAGTCCAAACTGTATTGATTACTTACATCTGCATTTAATCCTTCTTTTTTAGAAATAGACTTTTTGTTTTCGTCATTATTTGCGTATGTGAATGTGTTGTAATTCCAAATCATGCATTATGACGTCATGATTGTGTTATGCTATATTTTAAATGACGTCGTTGATACTGTCTATTTACTATGGAAGCGTATATGGTAGACCCTGATGCTGTGATGATGTCAACATTCTATGACGGCATGATATGAAAAAGGTGTCATGGCGTAAAAAAATTAATCATCATGCCGACCAAAACTATGATGGCAAGATTTTCACAAGAGCATGACGCCAAAAATTATGTTGATTTGTCGACTTAGGATAAGATTTCAAGACTTAAAGAACCCGCAAGTTGGCATAACTATGGAAGCGTATATGGAACACCCTGATGCTGTGATGATGTCAACATTCTATGACGGCGTGATATGAAAAAGGTGTCATGGCGTAAAAAATAACTCATCGTGTCGACTAAAACTATGATGGCAAGTCATTTTCACAAAAGCATGACGCCAAACATTATGTTGATTTTTCGACTTAGATCATGTTGACCAAAGATTTTTCGGGAAAAGCCGGAAACAATTACATTTATTGAAAATTGCATCAAACCAAGTTTCATAGCTTAAGCGCGGACCTTATAAGACCCAGACAATTTCTTTAAACAGATGCAAGTTTCTTCGAGTTGCTAGTTTACTTTAGTTTAGACATTTCTTGCTATTTCTTTTTTTGTCGATACATGTTGCCCAAAAGTGGAAGGCTACACCCTTTTCCCAAAAATGTTTGTTTCCACTACCCAATAGACATGTTATTTCATGTATTTTGGCGCTGAACCCATCGTGGTTCGTAAAATTATAACGGAAAGAAGTATGATACATCTTCCCTGTATTGTTTGGATATAATAATAATTAATAAAATAATAACAACTTTATCAAAATATTTTACTTTTTAAGTAGACACATTTAACGACAGACACTTTAATCCCATTAATGTTCTTGACAAATTACCTACATGTATTGTCTAACGACCTCGCCCTGTTTAATCGATTAAACACGTGCATTTCCTTGGGTGGACGCCTTGTTGACAATATGAAAGAAATGTTTAAGGCGTCAATATATTACGCGTATATCTAAATTGCTAACGATAAATAGTTATAAATCTGCCACGGCAGGATGATTAGTTTGTTGTAAGTGTTTTGTGTTTTTATTGTCCATCATAAACCCTAATTATATACATTTATTATTAAATGCGATAACTCAAACATCTTTTTTTTAAATTATACATAATATCGAGAGGCAGACAGCGATTGAACAGTCCGTTTTTCCTTCCGTCTGTCCGTCTGTGCGAGGTTAAGACGTTTCGTATAACATCAATATTGCTTCATACAAACCTTGGACTCATGAACAGATGTTAATTAAGACGGTCCAACCCCTTGGTTAAGCCAGCATGACACGTTTAGTCTTTGATTAATACCGCCTTCTACAAATTGTTGATACTTACTGAAATATGTTGTATGTTCTTAATATATAGTACTGAAATATGTTGTATGTTCTTAATATATAGTACTGAAATATGTTGTATGTTCTTAATATATAGTACTGAAATATGTTGTATGTTCTTAATATATAGTACTGAAATATGTTGTATGTTCTTAATATATAGTACTGAAATATGTTGTATGTTCTTAATATATAGTACTGAAATATGTTGTATGTTCTTAATATATAGTACTGAAATATGTTGTATGTTCTTAATATATAGTACTGAAATATGTTGTATGTTCTTAATATATAGTAACTTCGACATCGCAAATAACCCTATTGCTAATATCTATTCATGACAAGCTAGTGCTCACTTGCATAATTTTCTTTTTAACAGTGTAAATGCGGACAATCAATCACTTTTTAATTCTCAAATACCGATATATTAGATATAAGACTATTTTTGGTGTCCAGTCCATTTCTGGTGACGTGAATCCCCGATCGTCCTATAATGACATTGTATGAAAATATCATATCTAAGTTTCTGGAATTTAATCAGGTGTATTCGATAAAACAAATATGAATAGTTTTCTATAATAATGCTTTTCAGTTTTAAAATACATGTTTAATAACGAATTGCATGCAGATGCTGTTGAAAAGAATAGATAATTACTTTTTACCTAACCTTGTACGGAAACCAAATGTTTCCTATCGACAAAATAGCTCAAGCCCTTAATGCTTTCCCTTGCCGGACCTGCAAATGGCGTTAGCTACCATCTTGGTTTTAAGTGGTATCGCCCTTTTTGTGGGCCGTGAACCACGATAGAGTCGATTTGTAAGCGTGGCTTTTTATTACCATTTCTGGATAAACTCAGGAAAAAATATTTTAACCCGGGCGGGTCGGACCCATTTTAAATTCGATGATGATGATGAAAATGCTTCTGATAATGATCCTAATGACGAAGACGACGACGATGATGATGATCATCACCATCATGATGGTTATGATGATGCTGATGATGATCATGATGGTTATGATGATGATGATGATGATGATGATGATGATGATGATGATGATGATGATGATGATGATGATTATCATGATCATGATCATGATGATGCTGATCATGATGATGATGGTCATGATGATGTCGATGACGATGACAACGATAGTTATAAGGATGGTGATGATGGTGATGATGATGATGATGATGATGATGATGATGATGATGATGATGATGATGATGATGATGGTGATGATGATGATGACGACGAAGACGGCAACGCAATGATGATTTGAGATACATGTTGAGTCACTTTTAAAATACTAGTAATCCGGCTTTGTATCTTCAAATTGGAAATTGTGAAGGAACATGAACTTGAAAGCATTCTTGTTTGCACAGTGTAAAACACAACATACCCGCTCTAAAATGAATTATGAAGTATGTAACCTGCGCTTTATTATTTTTTATTATTCTTACATCGAATGTCTTTCGCTCACAGCGGGTCAATCATCGAACGGTGACATCCGGTTGATCGACGGCGGGAGGCCGTCTCAGTCCCAGGGTCGCGTGGAAGTGTTCTACAATGGCACGTGGGGCACTGTGTGTGACGACAACTGGATAGACCAGAATAACGCCATTGTCGTCTGCCGCCAGATGAACTCGCCCTCGTGAGTACCCATTATAACTCGCCACCATTAGCCTGGCAATGACCTGTATGCATTCAAATATTAAAATGATGTTACGATGAATACCTAAGTTTAGGATTTGGTAAAACTATACAAGAAATATCCTTTTTAAAAGTAATATTGCGTTGATGGTGTCTGTGTTCGAAATTAATAGTCAATTAAATTATTGAGATCAAAGATCACGGATGTTTTATATATATATATATCTGCACAGTTCTTACCTGTATTACTCCCAATTACATCAATTACGGGATTCAGCGCCGGTTTTGGTGACTTATTTTTCATTATTAGATATTTTTGATTATGTTTAGTTGGAGAGAAAATAGTGCTCAACAGTCATTTTACATCGTTGCAAAACGCTGTGCTGCTTCCTTACAATCAAATAAGCCCATGCAGAAGGGGAATTGTGTTTGCGCTATACTGCACAAAATACGTAGTAAATTCAATTATATGATAATGTAAATGAGTCAACATTTCGGAGATTGCACGTTTTCTAGTTCGCGCAGTTTTTTTTGTATTTATTTACAAATACGGGAATTCTATTCATTCCTTCTCACCGACTGACGGATGTTTTTTTCGAGAATTCATTGGACAATTACAAAGGTTACGAAGGTCAAAACATGGGTTAAACAGCTTTGGCGAAATATTCCCTAAACTTACTGTTATGATGTCATTTATCTCGCGAAAGACGTGCACAAACAAAACCGAGTTTCAATATACGACACAATTCATGCGTTTAATTTATGATTATATATTTCACAAGGATCAGGCGAACGAATATGGTCGTGATTTTTGTGTTAAAGCACATATCATTGGGGATGGAGCGAAGGCAGCGCACACTTATACTATCGCTGAACATGGCTTTTTCTAATTGGTTTGTTGATATGATCTACAACCGTGAAATTAGGAATTTAAGCGTCAATTTCCCTTAAATTTGGAGAAAAGTTGTTATTTGGTTTAAACATTTCTAATTATAAGTGATGAAGCTTACATAAAAAAGAAAATACAAAAGATAAACATAAGACATTTATAGGCAAATCATTTCTCTTTCTAAACATCAAAACAGCCAAGCCATCAACTGGGAATGTGTCGACTGAATTTGGGAAATAATACTTTGTGCCATCGGGAATATGACCCAATAACAGGTATACAATCAGCAAAAAATAGTTCTGCTTATCCAAGTCAAATAATAGACCATATTGCCTTAATCCCCGACAGAAATAGCCCTGCTTAGCCAAGTCAAATAATAAACCATATTGCCTTAATCCCCGATAGAAATAGCCCTGCTTAGCCAAGTCAAATAATAGACCATATTACCTTAATCCCCGACAGAAATAGCCCTGCTTAGCCAAGTCAAATAAAAGACCATATTGCCTTAATCCCCGACAGAAATAGCCCTGCTTAGCCAAGTCAAATAATAGACCATATTGCCTTAATCCCCGACAGAATAAGCCCTTCTTAGCCAAGTCAAATAATAGACCATATTGCCTTAATCCCCGACAGAAATAGCCCTGCTTAGCCAAGTCATAATAGACCATATTGCCTTAATCCCCGACAGAAATACTATTGAACACGCGGACAACTATCAAAACACAAGATGTGTTGGTGAAACACTATGTCCCCCATATATTTGATCTTTGACCTTGAAGGATGACCTTGACCTTTAACCACTCAGAATGTGCAGCTCCATGAGATACACATGCATGCCAAATATGCTATCTTCAATATTGCGAAAGTTATGGCCAATGTTAAAGCTTGACGCAAACAAACCAACAAACAGAAGTGGCAAAAACAATATGTTCCCCAGTATAGACTGGTTGACATACAAATCAACAAACCAAATGACCCCATAAAAATCACAGTTATCGAAGATTGGCCTTCTAATGGTCGCGACTCTTAATCGTCAATATCGAGTCGATAATTAACATAAATATAACTTTTAATATAAGAGGGGTTATATCTGTTTTACAAACAGGTCTTGGTATTGTTTTTCTTATTTTGTGCAACTATAGCATTTTATAGAGTTATCCCGCTGTGTTAAGGTACACGATAAATAGCAACTTATGTGAACGCATTCGTATTCATACGAATTTATAATCTATTTTCCTGTAGACTCGTTCTGACTTTCCTGTAGCCTCGTTCCGACTTGATGTTTAAAATTGTGAGACCTCTTAATTCAAAACTACCACTAATAATTCACTTAACAATAATCGAACATGGTGTTTGAACATGATGTTTGAACACTTACTTGCTGAATGCAGGAAAAAAAACCTTTAAACTCACGTTTATCATTAACTAATAAGATTTACCAATTCACTATTCAAATTGTATCTTTAGTTCATCATATCACCCGTGTATTGTAGACGGTGTGAGACTCGGAACATCCTGAGAATCGCAGGGTTGTGTGATGTTTCTTCTACACTGTAGAGTTATATCGCCCTAGTGGTGCAAAATGTACCATGTGACATTGAAATTGGAAGGCACATGGTAACTTTTTGCACCAATGGGGCGATATTATCATACGCATGTTATTGATTGTTTGAGGCACACCAGATAAAAATCGTTAAGTCATTTGATTTTCTTTTACAAAAGGAAATTCGCAAAAATTATTCAGAAAAAGTGTGGATTCTGTCCCATAAACAATAGCCCAGAATCCCCCCCCCCCCCGAGTTCGTTAAATTATTGGGACTAATGTTGACCCTATATTTGTGAATACGTCCTTGATAACTTACAGACCGAACGGCGGCGTGTGGGTGAACAGCACGCGGTTTGGTGCCGGAAGTGATCCCATCTGGCTGGACGATGTGGGGTGTGCGGCCACCGAACAGCGCCTGGCTGACTGTCAACACAGAGGTTGGGGTCTCTCGAGTGGTTGTGACCACAGCGAGGACGTCGGTGTCATTTGTCCCGTCAGCGCCGTCACTTCCTCCGGCACGCCCTCGCCCACCACCACCAAGGCGCCCGTTATACCGGATACGGGAAATTGTACGACGTCCCGTTTTTTCGTGATATTTTAAGTGGCGTTTATTTGTTCGAGTGTGAAGCGTCGGTAATCGCTCAAAATATTGACATGTTGGAACTCTTAGTTAAACATTTTATATACAAAGTTTCTTATAAAGGTAAATGCGAAATAGTACTAGAATGTATTTTTTCTATAGTTTCACTTACCCACAAATAAAGCAAGGTTATAAAAACATAGTAAGTCGATCATATCATATAAGGATGCTTCTATAAGAACAAAAACTTATAATGAATTTCCTCAGATTTCAAATTCCATTTCAACAACGTTCATTGTTGGGAACACTCTTCTATACTCTCCTTTGAAACAAATGAGTTGCTCAACCTTAGAGGTACCTTTGTTTATGAGCACTGATTCCCTTCAAAAGAACCACTACAGATGATACATCGAGCAGTTTTGAAAGCATAAATGTAAAGGTACACATTGCTGTTCAAGGTACCACTCCGGACCGAACGATCCGGTTGAAAGGTCCGTCCAATATGCCCGGGGTTGGTGTGGTGCAGCTTCTCCGGAACAACACCTGGGGCAACATCTGTGACAACGGCTGGGGCTTCAACAATGCCAAGGTCGTGTGCAGGATGCTGTGCTTCAAGTGAGTAGCCGTGATGCGACCGTGTGTCGGGAGTGAGTAGCCGTGATGCGACCGTGTGTCGTGTGAGTAGCCGTGATGCGACAGTGTGTCGGGAGTGAGTAGACGTGATGCGACAGTGTGTCGGGAGTGAGTAGCCGTGATGCGACAGTGTGTCGTGTGAGTAGCCGTGATGCGACAGTGTCGTGTGAGTAGCCGTGATGCGACAGTGTGTCGTGTGAGTAGCCGTGATGCGACAGTGTGTCGTGTGATAAGCCGTGATGCGACAGTGTGTCGTGTGAGTAGCCGTGATGCGACAGTGTGTCGTGTGAGTAGCCGTGATGCGACAGTGTGTCGTGTGAGTAGCCGTGATGCGACAGTGTGTCGTGTGAGTAGCCGTGATGCGACAGTGTGTCGTGTGAGTAGCCGTGATGCGACAGTGTGTCGGAAGTGAGTAGACGTGATGCGACAGTGTGTCGGGAGTGAGTAGACGTGATGCGACCGTGTGTCGTGTGAGTAGCCGTGATGCGACAGTGTGTCGGGAGTGAGTAGACGTGATGCGACAGTGTGTCGGGAGTGAGTAGACGTGATGCGACCGTGTGTCGGGAGTGAGTAGACGTGATGCGACCGTGTGTCGGGAATGAGTAGCCGTGATGCGACAGTGTGTCGGGAGTGAGTAGACGTGATGCGACCGTGTGTCGGGAGTGAGTAGCCGTGATGCGACAGTGTGTCGGGAGTGAGTAGACGTGATGCGACCGTGTGTCGGGAGTGAGTAGACGTGATGCGACCGTGTGTCGGGAGTGAGTAGACGTGATGCGACCGTGTGTCGGGAGTGAGTAGACGTGATGCGACCGTGTGTCTGGAGTGAGTAGACGTGATGCGACCGTGTGTCGGGAGTGAGTAGCCGTGATGCGACAGTGTGTCGGGAGAGAGTAGACGTGATGCGACCGTGTGTCGGGAGTGAGTAGACGTGATACGACCGTGTGTCGGGAGTGAGTAGACGTGATGCGACCGTGTGTCGGGAGTGAGTAGACGTGATGCGACCTTTTTCGGGAGTGAGTAGTAGAGTGAACGTTACTTATCAAACCTATTATCATTTCTTATCAAATTGTCCATTTTAATATCTTCTTCATGATCGCAGCCCCAACACCGCGCTCGCAGGGTCTGTTAACTTTGACACGAGCACCATAACCGAAAAGATGGTCATCAAGTCCGTGACCTGTACCGGAAACGAGGCCAACATATCCGCGTGCACGCAAGCGCCATGGGCCGACGGAAGCTGCTCCACCAGCGAGATGGCGAAAGTCACGTGCACACCTTTGGATAACTCCGCCCCAACCAGTGAGTCGCAAACAGTTATTTAACATGAAAACGTGCTGTCACTGCTTAAGAATAATAAATTTTACCTGCGTTTATTAAAAATACAATTTCATCCTTTTCATATAAACTTTAAGACATGACTGCACTTTTCAATTTTCTGTTCTTGTAAAGCTGTCATAATAAAAATTATAATAATAACAAATGTACATGTAATTCAGGAAACTTGAGGGGCTCACAAGTGCTTACATTCTGGTTAAAATAGGCGACATAATTGATTTTTTTTGTGCATCTGAGTACATAAGAAGTACACGTGTTTTGTTGTTTCTATCGGGCGGGGATCAAGAGGGGAATAGCTTTATAATGTGCTTACCATTGCGACCGGCTGCGTTTCAGGACCGGAACCGATCCTGGAGTGTTCCAACGGTCTGCTGCGCGCGAGCTTCAACAAGTCACGTGACGTGCACCTAGAGCCTAAGCACCTGCAGGTTGCCAACAGCACGGGATCCTCGTGCACCGCCAGCACGGACGAGAGCGACCAATACGTCTCCATCAGCATCCCCTTCGACGAGTGCAACACGCTGAGAACGGTATGCGCAAAATAAGACTAACGCTATCGAGCGCCGCTAAAAGGGAAACGTCTGCCCGCGACATCTTATGCGTTTAGATTCACGTCAATGTCGATTTACACATGAGGATGTCTAGTTTAAATTTTCGCAAAAACAAAGCGAAGTATAGCTTATATTTTCGGATAATTTTTTTAAAGTATATAATTTATATATTCATATCACACACGCATCATCTTCACGAGATTATAACGATTGTTGTGAAACTGTCAAAACGCGTAAGTTAAAATTCGATTTGTTATAAATGCAATAATAATTTATTTTATGACGTTCAAGTACAACGCGACGCACATTATCTACAAGAACGTGATCATGTATCTGCCCACGTTTACGAGCGGCGCCGTGAGCAACACGAACACGTACATGGTGCAAGTGCAGTGCGAGCTCCCACGTGACCCGATAGCTGATAAGCCTATTTTGCCCCTCACAGAGACCGTCACACAGGTTGCGCAGGGGCAGTTCATTGTTAACATGCACTTTTTTAGGTAAGGACGTGTAAAAGTCGGTTGTGCTATTGCACAATGTGTTTGAATTAGACTGAAAAATTTCAATTTTCTAAGGAGGAAAATGTGAATTGATTACCCCAAAACAAAGCTTCTTTTTTTTATTTGAAGCGTGTTGAGAAAATGTATTACATATTCTTAGTCACTTGTTGAAGCTTCAATGGCGTGGTTCGGCGTTTCTTGGATAAATAAAGCATCATCAGGAAAAGTGACATGTAATAACTTACGAGAAATTCATATTAAAATGTTCCTAGTTTTTTTACGGGAATGGTCATTTATAGAATGGAATATTCAATGAAGAATATCATCCAAAATGTTTTTATTAGTTTTTTCTAAGCTTGCAATAAATCTGAAAAGAATATTTTCAGGAATAACAGTTTTGTGACGGCAGTGACCAATTTCCCCCTAGAGATCCCCCTGGGAGAATGGCTTAACTCCGCCCTCTCGCTCGAGGACGTCGACAAGAACCTACACATGGTGGTGCCCAACTGCTATGCCACGCCCTCTAGTAGCAGGAATGACCTCACGCGCTATCCGCTCTTCACTGACAAGTAAGTCAACGAGTTTTGTATCTTAGCCTCGCTCTGGGAAAACGGGGTTTAATGCATGTACATAAAGTGTCCTCTCCTATTAGGATGTGCAACCCGCACAGTCATTTTTTTCTAAACGAAAAAGACATGTGGAAAGTGTTGTCCCGGATAAGCCTTTGAGGATTGCACAGGTTAATCTAGAATGACTAAACAAAAATGCATTAGACCGGTTTACCAAGATCAAGGCTAAATCGCTCTTGATTTATGAAATTCTGCTACAAGGGAGGCAATCGATGTGTGAGCAGCTTGATACACATGCGAGGCACATGCATACTTTCATTTTGGTATGTAGTGCTTATCTATAAATAAAGTACATGTATCTAGTAAGTATACAGCTGCCAAGCCTAAGTAACATTTGTGATACGATAGTTGTAAACACTTAAATATGCAATGCCTCATCTAAAACAATTGTACTATGATTGTATCTATGATATAATAGATATCTATGTATACCCCACGCTATTGAACTACAACATGCTTGTCATGTGTTTTGTTATTCAATACAGTCAGAGAAACGTTCAAGCTCATCGATTGTCACTCTCGAATTGTGTGTCATGTTTTTATCCCGTGCACAAGACGTTATCTCCAATGAATCTTAGTTGATTGTACTTTCATTGCACTTGAGACAAAAATTGGCACGAACGAATACTTTTTCTAGCCTTTATTTGGAAAAATGTATTCGTGTTATCGAGTGTTATTAATTAATATAACATTTGATACTGTATTAAGTTCATAGCGCGACCTTGTATTGTAGGCTGAGAGCTCATCAAGAGGTAACCAGCAAGGCATTCAATGTTGCTCATTCATGTTATGTCTGTGGATTGGTGATTCAAGAGTGTTGCGAGATTGTCCTTGTAATGCAAATGAGCTGCACTGCATTTACTAACTTATGGTGCCCTATGTGTTTGTGGACTATTGTTAACTAACAAAACGCAAACTTTTCTTCCGCTTGGTGTTATAATGTTTGTTTTTTTGCAATGGATGCATGTCCAAAATGAAATACGTGATGTTGCTTTTTACGAACAGAAAAACACGAATTTAGCCGTGCTTGCACAGTTGTAAATAAAATACACAATTCAATGCATGTGTGACTTAGTAAAATTATTATTATCATGCCTTTCCTTATATTTGGCACATCCATATGCATATTTGGTGGCCTTTACATGAATTTAAGATTGAAACTATAGATGACATTCATAAGTCGCGAGGCAATATCTACTAGTATTTGAAGGCGGCTTTCCTTACTCTGTTTGTAGGCCCTGCAATGTATGTGAAAGCGCTTTAGGTGGCAATGCATCTCTTTCGTCTCTTGAAAGGTGTGTGGCACAATGTGTGTTTGGTGCAGTGTTTACTTTTAGTCCAGTTGATCATGTTCTTAAAGAGAGATAATCCCGATATGTATATTAACACATTTTATTGTATATTTTAGAAAACAATGTAGTTTTGACATGTAGCAAATACATATTTTCCTTTAACACTCATTTAGAAAATGATCGGCAGTATCTCCTTTACACGTTTATTTAGTTTGTTAACTTGCTCGTACATGTAGAAGTTTCTTAACCTGTTTCCGTTATACCTCTTTCCCAAAACTAGGTATCTTTCTTCGCGTAACCACGAGTGATGCCCCTAGTGCACATCCGGTGAATTGTATAGCTTCTTATGCATATACATGTTATGATACACCAAGTATGGGTCAATAAATGAGCCGAACTTTGTGAAAATGGGGTTTAATGGATGTGCGTGATGTGTCGTCCCAGATAAGCATGTGCGCACAGGCTAATCAGGGACGAAACTTTCCGCCAAAACTTGTTTTTTGCTAAGAATAGACTGTTTGTGAACGAAAAATACAATAAAAGCGGAAAGTGTCGTCCCTGATTAGCATGAGCGGACTGCACAGGCTAATCTGGGATGACACTTAAAGCACATGCATTAACCCCCCTTTTCACAGAGAACGGCCCAAATATTTTAGCAAGCATATGTATTTTTACGTGTCTCCAAATTCATGTAGTTTAATTTCGTACAACGAGCTTTTTTCAAGCCGTTTCATTTGAGTGATCTTTTACTGAAAATTATCTTAAATGATTGCGTGTGCTCCACATTAACTTGAATTTAAAGTTAAAGAAGAATAACTGGATAGCTACAATTTCTTTCTATAAACATGATCACGATGACAACTTTTCGCAAGGCACTAATTCATTTGGAATCTATAGATTGTGCTAATCTAAAATTGTTACCTATTACATCATGTAAAACACATGATAATTTTTAAATTAAATAACGCTTTATTGTCCGAAATGCAAATGTTAATGTCAAGTTTTAGGATAAAGTTGCAGAATAACACATTTTATAAGTCAAATCCCAAGTTTCATAGTTCGTAAAATGTCTTCTTATAATGCGCACATTGAAAGAACTCTTTTTTTTCGAAAAATACAAGTGCTCAGTGAAAAAACTTCAACACTGAAGGAAACTACAGTTTGTTTGATATACAATCATTTTAGACAGACATATTGGGGACACTATTTGGCTTTTTAGTTGTCGCCAAATGCGGAACCTTATCATTATAATTATCTGTATAATGCAGTTGCATTGGATTAGTGGCATGAAGCACATATAACACTATGTACTTGTTATGTCTAACTGTGGAGTGTAACCTAGCAAATATGCCGGTGGGTAATGAACGCACTTTATGGTTACAGTATACTAAATAACCGTTTTATGTAGGCTGTACTCTCTAAAAAAAATATCATAGTTGATTCGAAGGAATGTTGTACACTTTAAACTATTGTTCTGGCTTTATCATTTGGAGAAAGTAGTAAGGCATCAATAGGTGTTCACTACTAAATACCTGATATATGATAAACTTAGAGACAATACTAAAACATTGCACTGAAAAAGGTTACATTCCACTAAAAATTGGCCGGAAAAAAGTTGCAAGAACAGTCGATTTTCACTTTTGACAAGTTCTTTCTTGGTTTGTACATGACATATCTTTTTTTATTTCACAAATCGACTCCGCCTTTAAGAAAAGGTATGGTTATGGGGGTGTCTATGTGCAAAATGTTGCATTTATTTTCGCTTAAAGATGTCGCTTTTACATTGAATTAAAGGGGCCTTTTCACAGATTTTGGCATTTTTTAAACTTATTCATTAAATGCTTTATATTGATAAATTTAAACATTGGATCGTAAAAGCTCCAGTAAAAAATCCAGAAAAAATTTAAAAAAAGGAAAAGAACATTGCCCGGAGCAGGTTTCGAACCAGTGACCCCTGGAGTTCTGCCAGAGTCCTGAAGTAAAAACGCTCTAGCCTACTGAGCTATTCCGCCGAGTATACATCATTGTCGTATTTTATACCTTATATAAGCAATCTTCGTAGTTTCACAAAATTTAACGACAAAAACAGAACTCTCCAAATTATTCAATCGTTTCGCGTTGCAACGCTTTATAATTTTTAGGTTTTAAAATCGTAAAAAGATGCATATAATGGCTATATTAGAGCATGGTTAATGTTCAGTATTACTGTTTCCTCACAAATATCATAACTAAAACGAAAACTTACGAATCTGAAACAACTTTTTTCAATTTTGTCAATTTACCAAAGCGTGAAAAGATCCCTTTAAATAGGGAAACTATTTAGAATATTGTGACCTTATAACTTTGTTCTTCTGTGTGTAAATGTAAGTTGTCAATTGGGATCTCGCGGATTATCGCGGGAAATCAACATGTTTTCCGGGCTCTCACCGGTTCATTCTATAATATACTTTTTAAGTGTGATTGTAACTATTAAGATAGGATAGGTATTTGTTTTATTGGTATGTGCCACACAATTTCGCTCGTTTGATACTTATTTGTTAAATACTAGTAAGTCCCTTCACACAATATATTTTAAGCGTAGTCACCTCCCCCTTCTCCCCGTGAAATGTCAAATATTCATTCGACTAAACATGTTTTACTGAATGACGGCAATGGCCCATTCTGTAACGAATGTTTTACTTGCAGAACTGTATATAATTTTAACACTGTAGCGGAATTATGGGTTGATTGGCTAGAAGCGTGTATCTGTAAACATTTTAGTAAAATAAAGTTAAGTAATTGTCTACATTTTCCAGGTGTGTGTACGTTTTACATAACACATTATTGTCTCTACCGGTTTCACCGGAGGGGACTTATGGTTTGCGCTCTGTGCGTCTGTCTGTGAGTCTGTCACACTTTTCTGGATCATTTAAAAGTTCTTCATATTTTTTTCATAAAACTTGAAACATGGATAGATGGCAATATGGACATTATGCACGTCATTTCATTTTGTTCTTACGTCAAATATTCTGGTTGCTATGGCATCAAATAAAACAAAAAATATGACAATGGTGGTGCCGATAGGGGACATATATTGCTTGGCAATAGTCTTGTGTTACTCTGGCATCTGAAAACCTACGACCACGACTACGCGTTACAAGCATTCAGAAATGCTATGGTCGTACGGGAAGGCTCAACCTGCAGAACTTACATCGTGTTCGTTGTTCAAAAATTGAACTCGCTATACTAAAGTATATTACACACATAACATCGTAAACACAGAATTGCATCGCACTTGAGTTTGACGTCATATATGCACAGGTGCGTTAACGACCAGACGGTAGGGTTCTTTCCCATCAACGACACATGGTTCGGCTATCGGTGGCAGACGTTCAAGTTCGTGCAGTTTCCGGCAGTTCACATCCACTGTGACGCATACGTGTGCGCGAAGGACGACCCGTCCCCGGAATGTGACCGCAGCTGCCTGCCTGCCAACACCACCACGCCCAGTGAGTCAGAGATAAGCATATACCCGTACTCGATGCGTAGATATGTGGCTTAGTCTCTTACACGTTGCGTTCACATGTTCACGTTGCATAAACAAGTTTACGTTGCGTACATAAGTACATGTTTCATACACACGTAGCCATGGCTTAGATATGTAGCAGTTAAATTCATACTTAGCCGAGATGTAGATATACAGACGTTACATAGATACGTACGCATTACAGTTATACGTGCCTCAGGCGTAGATATTTTTACGTTAAATAGATATACAGTGTTACATTTCTACGTGCCTCTTGCGTAGATATGTTTGCCTAACATAGATACGTACGCGTTACAGTTGCCGTACGTAATTTCGATATGTAAACGTTGTGTTCATGTGTTTTAAAGGTACAAGAAAAAAAAAACAGCTTTGAATAGTGATTGAAAATTTGTAAATTGTAATTTTTGTCTGAAAAAATGTGTCTGGACAATTTTATTTTATCTTTATAAAATGCGGTGTGTAGTTTATTTTGCATGGCCATTGAAGAGAACATTCGAATTAAACATTGTTCTGCATACAAAGATAAAACGTGTATGGCAGTTATACAACACGTTTTATTTTGTAAGCATTGATTATTTGTTAAATTAATTTGATGTAATTATGGAGATCACACAACTTATCACTTTCAAGTAGTGTACTGTTGTATGTTATGTAGCTTCTGATTTGATGTAGGAAAATACTGTGTTGTCATTTAAAATTAATATAATTCAAAATTACACACAATCACTTATATTTTACACGCATTTATATTTTGGTTTAAATTGAATATAATTACTTTTTACATACCGGTACAACAGCAATAAATTCTCTGTTCATATACTCAGTCTAATCAACTATACAGTCCGCTGATTTATGTTTTCCATTCCGCAGGTTCTGGCCGCCGGAAGCGAGACTGGAACGCCATGCCTCCCACACTGGTTCACGTGAGCAGCGGTACTCTCCTCGTGTACAAGACTGAACAGCCACCGCTGATTGAGAGGCCACCACTTCCGGTGCAACGTAAGTTAATGTCTGTTAACACACATTCTCCACAAGAAATGCGAATAATAATTATTATTTGAACTGTTGTCATATCCAGCTTCTGTTATACTTAATCGTGGTCACAGCCTGTATGCTGAAGAAAACAATAATATCATGGAACTTTATACGACACGGTTTCATATCTTTACATAATTTCAAATTCATGTGAGGTTTATTGATAACACATTCTCAAGCTTTGCATTGACGGGAGAACCTACATGTAGCTATTATTATTCAATTTTCAGCTTCAACCACTCAACGACCGGAAACAACCCCTGCGCCTGCATCAACCGTTGCTCAAGTGGAATACAGCACTGCTAGATCGTCAACCTCATCGACTTCAGGTACAGTTATTACGAAAAAACTATAGTGCTAACAATTTGTTTTTTTATATTAATAGTAAATACATGCGCCTAATTTTGACTGTAAACATAGTTGTTTGTGTGTATTATTCGTAAATAAATGCATCTAATTTTGACTGTAAACATATTTGTGTTATATTATTAGTAAATACATGCATCGAATTTTGACTGTAAACATAGTCCATTTTGTCTCCAAAGAGTGCACTGCAGCATTTGTAAAATATAATTGCAATATACGTACATTTCCAGAAAGGAAATTCATTTCTGCGTTTAATAAGACCAAGTTAATGGAAATCGCTGCACAATTGATGAAGTAATGGCTGTTCAAAGCGATGCACCCTATATTCGGGTCATTTTGAGTTGAATACCTTGTGATATATATAACGTTATGAAAAATATGTTTTCGGAGAAATCGATTTTTCGGCGTAAGCTGTATTAAGCCAGCTTTTCACCTCTCCTGACCTTTGTAAGTGTCCAATAAAATTCAAATAAAATTTCCCGCGGCTAGGTACGAATGAATACACTTCATTTATTCCATTGGCTGATTTGAGTATTCCACCAGAACATTGGAAACATATACGCGTCTTTGTAACACTGTCTTACTGCATGAAACAATTTTATTATCCCCCGCCAGAGGCGGATGGATATTGTTTTGGCATTGTCCGTCCGTCCGTCCGGCTGTCCGTCCGTCCGTCCGGCACTTTTGTGCCCGGAGCCATATCTTGGAAGTTCTTTTGTGGATTTCATTTAAACTTGGTATGAGTATATATATGCATAAGAGGATGATGCACGCCAAATGGCATTGTACACCATCTGTTAAAAACAGACTAATGGCCCTTTGTATCTTGAAAAAATGCTTTTTAGTGTCCGGAGCCATATCTTGGAAGTTCTTTGGCGGATTTCATTGAAACTTGGTATGAGTATATATATGCATAAGAGGATGATGCACGCCAAATGGCATTTTACACCATCTGTTAAAAACAGACTTATGGCCCTTTGTATCTTGAAAAAATGCTTTTTACTATAGGCACTTTTGTGTCCGGAGCCATATCTTGGAAGTGCTTTGGTGGATTTCATTGAAACTTGGTATGAGTATATATATGCATAAAAGGATGATGCACCCCAAATGGCATTGTACACCATCTGTTAAAACAGAGTTATGGCCCTTCGTATCTTGAAAAAATGCTTTTTACTATATGCACTTTTGTGTCCGGAGCCATATCTTGGAAGTGCTTTGGCGGATTTCATTGAAACTTGGTATAAGTATATATATACATAAGAGAATGATGCATGCCAAATGGCGTTGTATACCATTTGTTAAAAACAGAGTTATGGCCCTTTGTATCTTGAAAAAATGCTTTTTACTATATGCACTTTTGTGTCCGGAGCCATATCTTGGAAGTGCTTTGGCGGATTTCATTGAATCTTGGTATGAGTATATATCCCCTGCCAGAGGCGGAGGGATATTGTTTTGGCGTTGTCCGGTTGTCCGTCCGGCTGTCCGTCCGTCCGTCACTTTTGTGTCCGGAGCCATATCTTGGAAGTGCTTTGGCATGATGTTAATGTCTCAACTGCCAGTAAGTAATCCATTAGTCCGTCCGTCCATCTATCATTATGTTCATCCGTCCAATTTGCACCCATCCTCAAACAAAGCATATGTTGCGGGGGATACCTTGGGCCTTTCAGGCCCTCTTGTTTCTAATGAAAAGGCTTAATAGATAGAACAGTTTTACACTCAATTCTCGACATCAATACAGTTTGCGCGTGCACCTTTTATTTTCAGAGAATAACCAGCGCAACGCGTTTATATTTAAAGGCTATGTTCTCATATTTAGTACTTACTTCCATATTCTTGTCAACATGTTAACATGTAAAAGTATAAAGAGCAGTGGAAGCGAGGCCTCACTTTAATACATTGCATTTCAACCCGGGTCAATTCGCGGCCAGTGTATGAATGTCAGAGTTTATACAGGTCATCACCGGAGTTCGCGGCCAGTAAAATAATAGTTATATAATAAATACGCTATCCGTGAACTAGGTGACCTGGAATTTTCTTTAGACCAGAAATATGTAGATTCTTAATGGGTTTCAACAATACAATGATAAATATTATTTTTGATTAATTTAACAATAATTATTCCACCATATTGACCAATGTATTAAGCATGAGCGCGATGATAATCGATACTGTTAATAATCGAATCAAATAGCAATGCCCGACAAACCACTAAAACAGGTTTGTTCGAAGAACGCGCCTATAAATACGGATACTTCTCGTGTGGCCGGTTGACTCGTATGTTTTAATTTCACTTCCATTCTTCTTTTGGTTTTCTGTTTTATATCTATAGGTTTATGACCAGCAATATGTAATAATGTAAAATAAGCCGCGAAACTCCGCGTAACATCCCGTACTGCGTGTGATGCAGCTAAGAACTGCACAGAAAAAAGACATTCGCTATCCTTAATCTCATTCATTGAACTATCAACGCCGTATATCTTTTTTAAAGATATTTCTTGTTCGTTATAATTTGATTATTTTTTATTAAAAATGATGTTTTCATTATCATAGCCACACGCTAACCACATATGTATTGGACAACTTCAATTGAGTTTATATTTATTTTGAGACAATCCCGACATTCCTGAATATGGGTCACCACATGTCCGTTATTCTCTAAATCCCGAGTTGCAGCTTTCATGCTTATTTTATATGGTACGCCTCAATTTGGTTTCTGAGCATTCTTACTTTTGTAAAGGACACATAATACTAAAATATTACGTCAATGAACATTATGTTTACCAAACAAAATCTGCAAAATTCAAGAGACCATTCGTCTGCACTTTACGTGTCGTCACAAAAACGGTGCGTACATAACGTGACCTTGTTTTGCTTTCGAAAAAAAGAAACAGTTCTAAACATTGACACACGTCAACAAAAAAATAAATCGACTTAACAATGATAGGCTTTTTGTATTCAATTCATAGAAAATGTATTTGTTCTCTTGCAGACAAACCGGAGATCAGCAACGTAGCTCACGTGACCACACCAGCTGACCGTCCATTTAATGTCCCCTTAGTTGTCGAGAGTGGTGCAAGAAAACTGAGTTCTTCCGTTAATTGTGTCACCATATTTTCATCGTTTGTCATTCTTACATTGATACTAACCTAGTCTCCCTGTGATTCTAAGCGCTTTACGGCTCAGTGATTGTCAATGTAAGAACGAAATTTATGTTATGTGGAAGGTATGATAAGAGATTTATTTTCATTGTTTCCCTATTGTTCGGATGTATCACCAAAAAGCGAAACACGGAGGATTTTCTATGTGCTACTGAGTATTACTCCCAATTTAAAGTGGTTTTCTTAAGTTCACTACAAAACATAAAATAACTGCTTTTTACATTGTAAAAAAAGTAATCGATCTCAACGTACACTAAACTGACGGACAAATCCCCTACGACGTGTATCACGTTTATTGAGATGTTAGATCAACACCGTGTTGTAACAGCTTTCAACGACGTGTGTCTGTAAATTTAAAGTTAATCCATAAAGTCGTCTTTGTGTGTTGCATATTTTTTTATTGAGCCACGATCTGGGAAAAATGGGCTTAATACATATACGTAAAGTGTCGTCCCAGATTAGCTTGTGCAGTCCGCTTTGGGAAATCTGCGACGACACTTTCCGTTTAAAGTGGATTTTCGTTTAGAAGGTGCTTCATTGAAACGAAAGATTCAAAACAAGCAGAAGTTGTCGTCCCTTTTTAGCCTGTGCGAACTGCAAAGGCTTATGTGGGTTGATTCTTTACGCACTTGCATGAAATTTCGTTATTCGAGAGCGAGGTTCAATGACATTATTTTGCTTTAAGCGACCATTATATATATATATATATATATATATATATATATATATATATATATATATATATATATATATATATATATATATATTTGTATGAGATCATATCCGTGTGTTATGTTATCGCGCACATAGAAGGTGTATGGATGTTAACAAAACTGCATTCTGCACAGTTTTAAACAAATGCCATTGTAAGTATAACACATATAACGACGATTATTTTAATTCCATTTTCTTCCAGAAAAGAATACATACTTCATGTTTAAAGGTTTATATTTAGGTAAAAATTATATTGTTTCATTTTTCAATTAATGTTGGTGAAATATGTGTACATATTCATAATAAACAACAACATTAACCTAGTTCAAGCTGTACTTTCTGTATTGGTGGTTTTATTTAATGCTTCGTCTTAGCATACACGTTTTAACCGTGCCTGTCTAGTTGTTTCCGCTGCTCAAATTGTTATAGCGCAACTGATCTAGTGTCTTATAAATGTACATATTTGTACATGATTTATATCTATGCAGTTTTGATTCATTAGTCATTTGTTTTGTTGTTTTTATTTGTTGCTAAGTTTTACTTATTTATTATTGTGTAAATTCTAACTTTCTTTTTGAAGTATATTTTATTATTTTACTATTGTTTTTTGTTGAGATGATGGAATTATTTATGTCTCAGTTAAGTTAAATGTTAATTTGTTATATATTGACATGTTCATGTAATGTTTTAATTCAGCTGTTTATTCGTTTCTAATTTTGATTTTAGCAAGTTGACGCTGAAATAGATTGGCGTAAAAAGGCAAATTAAAGATAAAAATCAGATTATATATGTCGTATTTATTTTCACATTTTGAAAAATTGTTTTGTAAAGTTTACATTTGGAAAAATACATTTGTTAACCTTAGTATTAATTTTAGTTTTGTCTTTATTGTCTAGTTGGTTGCCTTAAGTATATATTGCAGCGTAACTTAGCTAATAAAATACACCATCAGTCCTCAAAGTGTTTATCTTTTGGAATGTTTTTACCGATTTTAACTTGAACCATATTTTAATTTGACAAACACGTGTGTGTTCATTTATACCCGCATGTGCGTTAATTTTGGCTAAAAACGAGTTTAATAGACTTACACATAAAACCGTTTTCCGAAATATGACCTTTGTCCTATGTTTATATTTCAGACAACACAATGCCTTTGTACTGATCCGCGGAGGTTTAAAGGATTGAAGTAAAATTGTGTTCAACAAATTACTAGCTAAATGAAAAAGCCGGAACTCGAGCTCAGGTACTTCTTAACAGTACATCAGGTACTATTAAGTATATTACAATTTACCCCGTGTGCGGTAAATACGCTTAAAGGCACAAGTTTTAAGGGGTACTTTTATTATATTTTCCGTACCCCGCGTAATTTGTAGTATACTAAAGAGTATCATGGGTACTTTTAAGTAGTACCTGAACCGACGATATACCTGACCAATATAGAAATACTTGTATTTGTGTTTCTTTGATACATCGCCTAATCTGACTACACTTTACTCTTCGCTGACTGGATCGAATGACTTCGCATTAAAAGTGGAGGTCAGATGACTGGATCTGATGACTTCACATAAGAGGTCAAGAACAGATGACTGGATCTGATGACTTAACATTATAGGTCAAGAACAGATGACTAGATCAGATGACTGTATCTGATGAATTCAAGTTTAAGTTTACGATCAGATGACTGGATCTGATGACTTCACATTAGATGTCGCGAACATATGACTGGATCTGATGACTGCCCATTAGAGGTCACGAACAGATGACTGGATCTGATGATTTCACATCAGAGTTCACGGTCAGATGACTGGATCGAATGACTTCGCATTAGAAGTCACGAAAAGATTACTGGTGCTGATGCCTTTGCATTAGAGGTCACGAACAAATGACTGGATCTTATGACTGAACATTAGAGGTTACGAACAAATGACTGGATCTTATGACTGAACATTAGAGGTTACGAACAAATAACTGAATCTTATGACTGAACATTAGAGGTTACGAACAAATGACTGGATCTCATGACTTCACATTAGAGGTTACGAACTGATGCCTGGATCTTATGACTTCACAAGAGTGGCTAAGAACAGATGACTGGATCTGATAACTCTACATTACAGGTTACGAACAGATGACTGGATCTGATGACTTTAAATTAGAGGTTACGAACAGATGACTGGATCTGATGACTTTACATTATAGGTTTCGAACAGATGACTGGATCTGATGACTTTGCATTAGATGAGTTGCCTCTGTGTTGTGTTGTGTTCTGAACCATAACAATCTTAGAACGAAAACTCACTTGAGCGTTAGATTTTTAATCATCTAAGGTACTTATCTATACTAGTATCACACCTGAAAGTTAACCGTACATTATTCATTCAGAAGAATGTATTAAATCAGCATCTACTTTTATATACAGTCTTTTGAAGATTTGATGTGTAATCAATTTAATTGCACACAGAAAGACCGATATTTAGTGCTCGGAAGGTTTGTATTCTATATCCCATATTAAAGCACGATCTTGTTCAATGGTATGTTTTAATGATTGCACTAAGGTAATTTCTATATGATAGGTTTATGTTGGTAATATCTCATATGATGGCTGGTATTTACACGTGAAGATTACAATGTACCTTTGATATTATCAGCATCTTCCGCCCCGATATGATGATAACTTTCATCAACGTTTAACCAGTGTAAATTGAGATTAATAAATATTATGAATTCGGTGCACACTTGTAAGCACATCTGATAGCACAAGTATTTGATTGTTAGTAATTGTTAGATACGGATTAGATTGTATTTTTAGAATTGAGTGTAACACTGGCGTATCTGCTAAGCCTTTCTATAACAGGTGCATCAGTTGCACACGCATCATCGATTAACATTAAATTTGCTCTATAGTGATTGTATACAAAGTCAATAGCGAACAGAAAGTTGCTTAATATATAAGGGCAAGACATGAATTTTGCATGGAATATAATTTGGATTTTACCAATCGGTATGGGATAGAATTTTTGCGAATATAAATGTGTTTTGTTTTTCACATTAAATGTATCAATTTTATTTAAAGATGTTTCAAGTTTTACCATATGTCATTTAAATCATTACATAAATCATTCAATACATGCATATTAAATAATCAAATTGAGCGTGGCATTTTTAAATTAAAACATTTCAAAGCTATTTGTTTAAATTTAAGGAATGTTGGGCCCTTAAACTTGGTCTAAGTTACAAGTTTCAAAGCCTGGCTTCGTTTCCATCTTTTAATAGACGTTTTCATCTGTATTCTACCTGTGTTCACATGTGGTCATTAGTATTTTGCTTGTGTTCACACGTGTTAATCTGTATTTTACTTGTGTTCACAGGTGTTCATTCGTTTTCTTCTTGTGTTCACACTTGTGTATACAGGTGTTCATCAGTATTATACATGTGTTTACACGTGTTCATCCGTATTCTACATGTATTCATATGTGTTTATCTATTCGACTGTGTTCACACTTGTTCATTTATATTCTACTTGTGTTCACACGAGATCATATGTATTCTGCTTGAGCTTGTACTTGATCGTATGTATTCTGTCCACATGTGTTATTCTGTATCATACTGGCGTTTATCTGTATTCTATGTGTGTTCATGCTTACCTATCCTGTGTTAATTGCATGAATGTGATATGTATTTTCAATGAGCGAGTGTTAATATAAATTGTACCGGCTTTTATGTACAAAGAACCACAATTCATTCGCAGTTTATCAGTGTTATTCAATTTGTACATATGTGTGCGCACGATTATCTAAACTGTACCACATTCCCTTTACAAGTAAGAGAGTAATCTGCGATGACGAGTGTTCGTTTACAATTAACAATTTTACCTACAATGTACCCGTGTTCATCTACATGTACCAGTGTTCATCTACCTGTACACGTGTTCATCTACATGTATCATTGTTCCTCTATAATGTACTCGCGTTTATCTACATGTACCAGTGTTCATATACAGTGAAACAGTGTTCATCTAGATGAACCCGTGATCATCTACACGTACCAGTGTTCATCTACATGTACCAGTGTTCATCTACATGTATCATTGTTTATCTACAATGTACCCGTGTTAACTACATGTACCAGTGTTCATCTACCAGTGTTCATCTAGATGTACCCATGTTTATCGACATGTACCCATGTTCATATACATGTGCCAGTGTTCATCTACATGTACCAGCAGGGGTGGCGAAATCTCAAAAAACTATACTTGTCCACGGACAACAATTTAGAAAATTTATCTTGTCCGTTGCTGAACTACACTTGTCCGTTAATATTTATATAAATTATAAACACATTTATTGTTATACCTACAGTGCACGTGTACCGTTCTAATCGGACCCTACGGTGTACACCACCACGATAAAATCGTTGCCAGTTTCTCAGAAAACTGATGATGGCAACTGTGTAATCCTCGTGGAAATTGTGCATTTCATGCGTAATATTGTCAAAACATTTGTTCATCACTTAAAGCGTTTTAACAAAGACTCGTTGAATTAATTACACACAACTGTAAACGTTTTGTTTTATTCTCAAATGAGCATATGTAAATGTGTAATCCGACAAACACTTCTGAATTTTAATGACAGCCATTTCCATATGCAACGTAACTATCCTGCAATGCTTGAATTTGTATGAAATAACATGAGAAAACAACGATGCTAGAATTTAGCGAACATTTGGTATTTATAATGCATTTTAAAATTTAAGACGAACATTCAACATTTAGATACGGAATGAAAGAGCAAACCAGTCTGTACACTGCCTATTAAACAGACGGGCCAAATGTTGAAAATGCGGCATGCTCCCAGCGATTTTTTTTTGTCCAATTGTGAAAAGTACCCGTACCGGTCCAATAGGGAAAAATTGATTCGTGAAAACCTGAAATTGGGGAAAATCGAGTCGTGAAAACCTCAAATTGGGATATTGGTGTATTTTATTTTTTGCTCCCAAATACCTTTAAATTGATAAGTGTTTTCAAGCTGTCAATTTTATATTTACCTAGGTTGGAGCCAAAGAACTGCATAGGGGCACTAACTAAATGTTGCATTTTCATTTATTTATTTTTTACCTTAAATTGGGGATTTTTTGGACAGCAATTAGGAAATGTGTAGTTTTTTTGCTATTTACCGGTACTTTCTAAAGAAGGAAAAAAATCGCTGGCTCCTGGTCTCCAATAGAATAAGTGAAACCACTGTGCAGGAGAGTACCCCTATTTTAGCTTGATTGCTCCGCAAATAGAACTGACAATGTTATCGCGTGTCAACATCTGGTTTTGTAAAACTTAATAACGGCTTTAAAACAATCTATTTTTTTGTATTTCTCAACCCGACTGGTTGTCCACGGACAACTTTATTGAAAAAAAATCAGTTGCCCGGACATTTGATTTCGCCACCCCTGACCAGTGTTCATCTACACGTACCAGTGTTCATCTACATGTACCAGTGTTCATCTACATGTAACAGTGTTCATACCAGTCTTCATCTACATGTACTCGTGTTCATCAACACTTACTCGTGTTTCTCTACATGCACCAGTGTTCATCTACCTGCACCAGTGTTCATCTACATGTACCTTATTCATCTACATGTACCCGTGTTCATCTACACGTACCAGTGGTCATCTACCTGTACCAGTGTTAATCTACATGTACCCGTTTTTATCTACATGTACCCATGTTCATCAACACTTACCCGTGTTCATCTACACGCATCAGTGTACCCGTGTTCATCTACATGTACTTATGTTCATCTACAATGTCTTGACTGTAACTCACACCGAATTGTAGGATTTGGAAATAGCTTGGCACAAATGCGAGCAAGAATCGTAGCAATATTTTCATGATCAAAGTCAAATTACAGCACTGTTTTGCTTTGAACGTTTTCCGTTCTTTTACATAAGACAGCGTATCTCGCGCAATATTTAAGAGCTACGTTCAAGGTCGGGTCAATATATAACAATTACTTTTTAATTCATGATTTCTCTTGATTTTTTCTTGAAGCCTGGTTGGTTATAGCCGGCAGCGAGGCTAAGTGCGCAGGCGGCGACACCAGTGCGCATTCTTCCGGCGGCGAATCTGTTCGTGATCTATTCCGAAGAGATGTACATGTATCACCCGACACAAGTAAATACCCATTTTATGGGTTTCTTTTTTTATAAATGAGACAGAACTTTACTTATCTAAATCTAATGAGACATTTTTATTTATTCACATCCACGTCACGTCTCTGTAACAGACATGGTTCATATTTAAAGGGGCCCTTTCACGTTCGGGAAAATTGACAAAAATTTAATAAAGTTGTTTCAGATTCGCAAATGTTCGTTTTGGTTATGATATTTGTGAGGAAACAGTAATATTGAACATTAACCATGCTCTAAAATAACCATTATATGCACATTTTGACGATTTAAAAACCCGAAAATTTACAATTTTAGCCACAATATTAGATCTTTTATAAATTTCACAACTACCACTTTTCATTTTGTATGTCGTTCATTTTTATCTCAAAACTGCTTTCGAGTTACCTGCTAAATGCCAGATTGTTCAGTATACCTGGGCTATACTTTCTGCGTGGAATACAACCATAGAGAGATACATTAGATACATAGGCAACCATTACGAATACACGTAACATCTTAAACATGCTACTGATAATATGAAGCAAGGTTTCATGGTATATTATTTATTTTACTTACCAATCGCACGGTGTTAATTTGGCGATCTGAATTCGTCAACGTTTAATGACCTTATGCCAGTAAAAAAACGTTAAATGATTTGAATAATTATTTCGTTTTTGACGATGCTGCTTCAGCAGCTCGTCTTAGTTATCATACCATGAAAAAATTCTTCACATTGGGGACATATGTAAAAGACCGAGCCAGTCCAATTGTGATAGCTCGATTTTTCTAATCGGCATACCTCGCTAATTATCATTGATAACATTCTCCTAGCAGAGCTGTCGTTCTTGCCTCAACATACAACAATGGCCGCGCCCATGAGAGAATGTTGACACTCGTGTCAAAACTTTCTTACAGCAATAATCGGCTTGTTTGGCTATTTAGAAGCTGTCATTTAGGATATTTGAGTTATTCATTCACTAAATCTCCGCTTATGACAACAATGGATGGAATTCGAAGGATATATTCGATGTGAATGAAGGACTTTCTGGATCTTGACAGCTTTACACGGCAAAACTGGCATACTGGTATTTTTAGTTATCAATTTAAGTCACATTTTGCTTTATAAATTGTATTCGAGCATTTTGCGACTTATTGAATGACTATGATACCCGATTAAGTATAGCTTTTAAGCCAATTTTTAGCTGTTTGTTTTGTCTTGAGGCTATCAAACTTGATGCATGCGGTTGTTTTTACACAGGATTTACCTTGCCAACCTTGATACATGTGGTTGTTTCTACACAGGATTTACTTTTCCTACCTTGATGCATGTGGTTGTTTCTACACGGCTGTTACTTTGCCAACCTTGATGCATGTGGTTGTTTCTACGCAGGATTTACTTTTCCAACTTCGATGCATGTGGTTATTTCTACACAGGATTTACCTTGCCAACCTTGATGCATGTGCTTGTTTCTACACAGGATTTACTTTGCCAACCTTGATACATGTGGTTGTTTTTGCACAGGATTTACCTTGCCAACCTTGATGCAGGAGGTTGTTTTACACAGGATTTACCTTGCCAACCTTGATGCATGTGGTTGTTTCTACACATGATTTACTTTTCCAACCTTGATTCATGTGGTTGTTTCTACACATGATTTACTTTTCCAACCTTGATGCATGTGGTTGTTTTACACAGGATTTACCTTGCCAACCTTGATGCATGTGGTTGTTTCTACACATGATTTACTTTGCCAACCTTGATACATGTGGTTGTTTATACACAGGATTTCTTTGCCAACCTTGATGCATGTGGTTATTACAACACAGGATTTACTTTTCCTACCTTGATACATGTGGTTGTTTCTACACATTATTTACCTTGCCAACCTTGATGCATGTGGTTGTTTCTACACATGATTTACCTTGCCATCCTTGATGCATGTGGTTGTTTCTACACATGATTTACCTCGCCAACCTTGATGCACGTGGTTGTTTCTACACATGATCTACCTTGCCATCCTTGATGCATGTTGTTGTTTCTACACAGGATTTACTTTGCCAACCTTGATGTACGTGGTTGTTTCTACACAGGATTTACCTTGCCATCCTTGATGCATGTGGTTGTTTCTACACAGGATTTACCTTGCCATCCTTGATGCATGTGGTTGTTTCTACAAATGATTTATCTTGCCAACCTCGATGCACGTGGTTGTTTCTACACATGATTTAACTTGCCATCCTTGATGCATGTGGTTGTTTCTACTCAGGATTTACCTTGCCATCCTTGATACATGTGGTTGTTTCTACACATGATTTAACTTGCCAACCTTGATGCATATGGTTGTTTCTACACAGGGTTTACCTTGCAATCCTTGATGCATGTGGTTGTTTATACACAGATTTACTGTGCCTAGCTTGATGCATGCGGTTGTTTCTACACATGATTTACCTTGCCATTCTTGATGCATGTGGTTGTTTTTACACAGGATATACTTTTCCAACCTTGATGCATGTGGTTATTTTTACACAGGCTTTACTTTGCCAACCTTGATGCATATAGTTGTTTCTACACAGGGTTTACCTTGCCATCCTTGATGCATGTGGTTGTTTTTACACAGGATAAATTTTTCAAACCTTGATGCACGTGGTTGTTTTTACACAGGATTTACTTTGCCAACCTTGATGCATATGGTTGTTTCTGCACAGGGTTTACCTCGCCATCCTTTATGCATGTAGTTGTTTTTACATATGATTTACTTTGCCAACCTTGATGCATATGGTTGTTTTTACACAAGATTTACTTTTGCCAACCTTGATGCATATGGTTTTTTCTACACAGGGTTTACCTTGCCATCCTTGATGCATGTGGTTGTTTTTACACAGGATTTACTTTGCCAACCTTGCTGCATATGGTTGTTTCTACACATGGTTAACCTTGCCATCCTTGATGCATGTGGTTGTTTTTACACAGGATTTACTTTGCCAATCTTGATGCATGTGGTTATTTCTTCACAGGATTTACTATTCCAACCTTGATGCATGTGGTTGTTTCTACACAGGATTTACTTTGCCAACCTTGATGCATATGGTTGTTTCTACACAGGTGTTACTTTGCCAACCTTGATGCATGTGGTTGTTTCTACACAGGATTTACTTTTCCAACTTTGATGCATGTGGTTGTTTCTACACATGATTTACCTTGCAATTCTTGATGCATGTGTTTGTTTCTTCACAAGATTAACGTTGTCAACCTTGATGCATGTGGTTGTTTCTACACAGGGTTTACTTTCTCAACCTTGATGCATGTGGTTGTTTCTATACAGGATTTACTTATCCAACCTTGATGCATGTAGTTGTTTCTACACATGATTTACTTTTCCAACCTTGATGCATGTGGTTATTTTAACAAAGGCTTTACTTTTCCAACCTTGATGCATGGGGCTGTTTATAAAAAGGATTTACTTTGCCATCCTTGGTGCATGTGGTTGTTTCTACACAGGATTTACTTTGCCAACCTTGATGCATGTGGTTGTTTATACAAAGGATTTACCTTGCCATCATTGATCAATGTGGTTGTTTCTACACAGGATTAACTTTTCCAACCTTGATGCATGTGGGTGTTTCTACACAGGATGTACTTTGTCAACCTTGATGCATGTGGTTGTTTCTGCACAGGATCTACTTTGTCAACCTTGATGCATGTTGTTGTTACTACACAGGATTTACTTTGTCAACCATGATGCATGTGGTTGTTCACAGGATTTACTTTGTAAACATTGATGCATGTGGTTGTTTCTACACAGGATTTACTTTCTCATACTTGATGCATGCGGTTGTTTCAACACAGGATTTACTTTGCAAACCTTGATGTTTGTGGTTGCTACTACACAAGATTTACTTTTCCAACCTTGATGTATTTATTTGTTTTTACACAGTGTTTACTTTGTCAATCTTGATGCATGTTTCTACACAAGATTTACTTTGCCAACCTTGATGCATTTAGTTGTTTTTTTAACAGTATTTACTTTGTCAATCTTGATGCATGTGGTTGTTTCTACACATGATTTACTTTGCCAACCTTGATGCACGTGGGTGTTTTAACACATAATTTACTTTTCCAACCTTAATGCATGTGGTTGTTTCTACACAGGATTTACTTTGTCAATCGTGATGCATATGGTTGTTTCTGCGTAGGATTTACTTTGCCAACCTTGATGCACGTGGTTGTTTCTACACATGATTTACTTTGCCAACCTTGATGCATGTGGTTGTTTCTACACAGGATTTACTTTGTCAATTGTGATGCATATGGTTGTTTCTACACAGGATTTACCTTGTCAACCTTGATGATGTGGTTGTTACTACACATGATTTACTTTGCCAACATTTATGCATGTTGTTGTTTTTTTTGCACAGGATTTACTTTGTCAACCTTGAGGTTAACTTTCTTAGGATTTGAAACAACATCCGTTTTTAAAAGTACATTTTTGTAAATATACAATTCCAAGATACGCATGTATTCTATAAATTCATGCTTCGTTTAGTTAAGCTAAAATTTCCTGTTATGCCATAGTTCTCACTCCATTTGTCAATATCATCTTATGTCCCTGGCCGAAGGTGTGTTCATGAAGCAAATGTTTGCCATTTTGCTTAGCATGTTACAACTTTGCATATTTACATATATTCCTGGTGCCTTTTGTTTTATTTCGTTCTATTTCTAGTGTGTTGTATCTGTATGGACACAGTGGACATGGCCTGTACTGACGATCCTCGCTGCTCCAAATCTATCAAAGGATGTACAGCCCCGACAATTTGCTCCACCACCGTTTACAACAACGGTACACGGATACTCTTCAGTAAGCAGTAAGTACTTTTCGGTAAACGACAAGACGTTTTCGCAAAACACTTTTCCTGCGAATCAGCCAAGCTGTTTTCTATCGATTGACTTATACACAGGTACCACATGAACCATACTTTTATGGTCAAACTCATGCGCGAGACATGTACAGAAGAATGGAAATAACTTATAGATAAAGAACACATAAAGTAGTGTGAAATATAAGACAATAACGTACTTATAAAGGAAGTTTAGGTCGACTAATGAATTAATGAACTGATGTCCGTTTACTTTGTGTGTGTCGACTTGAATCTACTACAGAATAAATAGTTATCAACTCATGTGAAACAATAATTTGTTGGTCAAATATGTCGCCGAAACGCTCACGTGTAATACATGGCCAGCGGCTTCGCGTCTATTGTTTGGCCTCGTTGAAAAACATTTAGAAGAACTATTAACCATGATCATGACCATGATCATGATCGTCATAATCATCATCATCATCATCATCACTACCACCATCATTATTATGATGATCATAATCATAATCAAAATCATCATTATCATCATCATTATCTCCACCACCATCGTCATCATCATCATCGTCATCATCACCATCATCATCATTATCATCATCATCATCATCATCATCATCATCATCATCATCATCATCATCATCATCATCATCATCATCATCATCATCATCATCATCATCATCATCATCATCATCATCATCATATTGTTAATTTACTTAATTAATACTTACATAACGCAGTTAAACAACAATATGTATCTGTTTCATACTACTTTGATACTATCGGTAAAATAAAATCCAATATCAAGAAATCATTATACGGATGTTAGCAAATCCTTTAATTTACATCCCAGAATATTGGATACAAATGAGTATAAAGAGAAAATTATGTGAGTGTTGGATAAAGATCAAGTTTATTATGCGTCACATAATATTATATTTATCCTATTATTTCCTCCTATTTTCCATTAATAATAATCAAATATCGCATTTTTTTGACGATTTTGTTTTTCCGTAGCTGACAAAAATGTATTCGCGATTTTTTGGAAAAAAACACACTAAACAAATCTGATCTAAAAATAGCGATTATATAAAGCTAAAGTTGTTATACTATCGATTTTCATGTGGTAATAGGATAAAAGAAAATATTGATATGAAAAAAACTTTGGATTTACATGTAGAAAAAAAAGTAATGAAGCCAGCAAACCTTCTGGAAAAAAAAGATGAACGTATCATCGCTCGATTGTCTGGATTTCCAGAGAGTAATGTTGTTGTGTTTTCGTTCGGGTGCCCGAAAACATAGCCACCCATAGAGTCATAACAAAGCGACCCATAGAGTCATAACATAGCGACCCATAGAGTCATAACATAGCGACCCATAGAGTCATATCATAGCGACCCATAGAGTCATAACATACAAATAAATGAGCCGCGTTATGGGACGTATTGCATGTGCCCGGATATGGCCCGGACACAGGCTTATCAGCAACAACACTGTCCGCTTAAACTGGATTTTTTACTGAGAAGAGAGTTGTTTAAAACAAAACAAAAACAACAGCGGCAAGTGTCGTCCCTGATTAGAATGTGCTAATTGCACTGGCTTATCTCTTACGACATTTTAAACACATTCATTAAGACTTGTTTATCTACAACGAGACTTAATTTATATGATCTAATATTTGTCCGTTTGTTATTTTTAGATGCCTGTCGCAAATAGACTGTATAAATCAGTGGGTGAACACATCAAGGACAACCCCGGGGTGTGCCCAACAGGACTACTCACAGATTCCCGTGGGTCTATACTGCACCTATTGTTGCGAGAATGAAGATCCGCTTAATGTCCATTATTGTTTAGATCATACCCTGAGTTTCCCAGGCCAGCAAAACTACAGTAAGTTTGATTAAATTATATTTACGCATATTTTTATTGATACATGAATATAGTAAGTTTGGCATTCTCGCATATTTAAAACAAAGAAAACAATCATTTACTCGCAATACTTCATTGAACACGAATATTTCAACTCGAAAGACAGACCCTTTCCGAATGCATAAACTAAAGTATGTAAAACCAAACCTAGTACTGGAATGCAGTCGGTTAAACTAGTTATGAATGTTTATAGATAAAATTAGATTAAAAGAAAATGAGTCATTAATCATTTCAAACACATGGCTTCAAACACATGCTTTCAAACACATGGCTTGACACACATGGCTTCACACTCTGGATCAGCAGACGATTTATTCCATAAATCAATCTCTGGGTTAATGGTCGGCATATTTTGAACTACTTTCAAAAGTTCAACAACAACAATATGGCCGGGCCGTGGGCATCATGTTTCTTTGTTGTTTAAGTACATGTGTGTGTTATACTTGTATTGCCATGTAATCTGCCATTATAAATTGAAATCAATCAATCAATCAATCAATCAATCAATCAATCAATCAATCAATTACATATCAGGGAAATGATAAGTCAGGACGACGCTCGAAAAAAAACCTCAGTGGAAGACGATTTTAATCGCGAAAAGTTGAGAAATTGAGTACATGAGTCATGGTTCTAGTGTGGAATAGTGTTATTTTCAAATGTGTTCGAAGCAATTGCACTGGTAATGGAATTGATGGTGGAAATGTAATTAAGAAATATCTAAAACTTCATCATCGTGTAGCATTATCATCAGCATCATTTCTGTGGAACATTGCAATATTCAAAATAATAGTGTTTCATAGATATGCTGCTTTTGACATAGTTTTCAAACCATCAAGATTGAAATGATTCATGTACACAGGAAAAGTAAATAATTGAATTTGTGAGAATGTTTATTTTTACAATTTAATTAATTATTTTAACCAATTTATTTTAGATCGATTGCACTGAAAATCTAAAGCTTAGTAAAACATTTAAGCCTGTTTCCTGGATAGAGACAATACTTGTTCATAGTAAAGCAGGCTCATGCGGCCTCGGGTTTATTTGGCCTCGGCCTTAAACCTGGGTCAAAAGATTTCAGGTTTTTTAGCCCCCAAATCAACAAGGCTTACTCGGCCTTATCTTTACTTATTCATATTATTTAAAGATTTTGAGAACTCTCACACAGTGCCAGTGGGGATAAAACAGGGTCTTCTTGTAGCTAGATGGACAAATCCAATATGCCACTAACACGTTTTTATACCAATAAATATTATAATTGATGCTTCTGTTCTTCTAACTACATTACTAATTTTAATACTAAAACAATGTGAAAATCCTTTTTTGCTACTGTCCTCTGCAAAAAACATGATGTATCTGCATGTGCATCCAACCAAATAAAAAAACTAACTGTCACTTAATTACAGCAACTATGTTGCATGTTAACCTTTCACAACTATAATGTATATAATATATATATATAACAGATCTTGAAAAAAAAACAACATCAAATTTCAAATTGTTTAGTACATTTTAGGCTTTCAATTGTATTATGACACCACTCATGTATGCGACTATACAATTATACAACTATGGGCCACATTATTTATGAGAAATTGCAATACATCACCATAGGATCTCAGATTTAAGGCACATAATCTAGTGATTTATTACTGCCATTTTTACTATTACATATTTTTTCATTTTATGTTTTGATGCATTGATCTTGTTTCTAAAAATTCACCAAGCAATCAGGTTAAACTTTTGAAGAGAGATGTTGTCTGATAAAAAATGACAATATAATAACTTCAAAGTGAAAAAAAAATCAGTTGAATACTGTGACCAACGAAGATTTGCCAAAGAGCAATTAAGATCGTGTATTAAATTGAATACAAGTAAGAGGAAAGTCTGCCTCTGGGATCCCAGTTATGACTAATTTGTCAAATCTGGAAATTTGTCATTGGCCATATAGAATTGGGGACGAATTATCATCAAGTCACACTGCTATTTATCTGTTGAGCTTTCGAATTAATTTACGGGTAATTTTAGTACAACAAAACAGAAGTAGCATATACATTTTTTTCAACGCAGAACACATGATTCATACAAATGATATCATATAGTGTAATGAAAAAGCATATGAGCACAAATTATATCTCAAATATGTGGTGCAAATGTAATTTAAATGTCACATTTCAGAAGAAAAATATAAAAGGGTATTATTAATTGTTAAAAACGTGATAAAAAGATGATTTCAATTCACTAAAGCTTTTAATTATAAGAAAAAGTGCTTTTAATGCCCATTACATGTAACAGTATTGGCACTGCATTTCTCTGCCTTTAATGTGCATTTAATACACTTAAAAATGCAGACAAGACACACTTTTAACATAAACAAATGTATTTTTTTCTGCATTTTTCCAGCATTACCGGTAATACTCTTCATGTGTATTTTTCATCATCACAAATACACTTTACCAGGAAATAGGTAGGTTAATCCTTTCCCACTGAGAGACAAAGTAGAAATGGCTTTGACTGTGCAAACAGCATAAAACCAAAACTGCCTGCGAGTAACTCGCAGTCTGTTTATGCTGTTTGCTGCTCATCAGTATCTTAGGTTTGGAGATGAAGCCTTAACAACTTAAATTTGGTAAGAAAGGTCTTAAAATTAATTATAACTTTCTAAGGCACTACAAATGCGTGAAAATACGTATCTAAGTGGTAAAGGGTTTTAGTGCATTTTTAGTGTTTTAAATATATTTTGAAATGCATAACACTATTTTGCAAAAAAAAAAACGTCGAAAAAGTAGAAAAACTACTCATGTGTAGTAATAATTTAAGTTTTTCATGTGCATCAAAACAGTGTCAAATTTAGATCAGTGCCTATTTAGTAGCAGTAGGCCTTACATGGTCTACTTGTGGTAGAAATAATGCATTTGGTATAATACAACATACAATACTTAAAAAAATATAGCTTCCCATACAGTTCAATACAATGTTCAATTAACTTCACTATGCAAAGTTTGAAGATGACATCAATATTGGAATAATCTTTTCAATAATGTTTAATATGCTGTTTTAATCTATAAGTGAAATAGACACTTGCATTTAAAAACTGATTTTACATCAAAACTTAATGTTTAATTTTATTTTTTTAGATACTCAAAAAATGAAACCATGCCCATGCTTGCATGAACACAGTTTATAAATGCAGTCAATATTATAAAATATGCAATTGCTATAAATAAAAAAAGTCCGCGAAAAGTGCTTTTTATACTAAAAAATGAATATTACAATAATACATTCTGTATATGAAATTAACAGTTTTGTGTGAGACAATCACCAAAGTTTGATATATTAATTCAAATTCACATAAATCATATTTCAAAAACGCAAAATGACTACAAATACTTTCACGCACTAATGAAAAATTGCACAGTTTATGATTGTTATCGAATCTTTATTGATTTATACATATATCGTTTTTTAATCTTTATGCATCCTCATTGAATTATACACATGTAAATCTGTTTCAACACTAATAATATAAATATTAAGGCTGACTTAGTAACATAATAATCCCTGATTTCTAAAGTACTCTCAGACAAGCAATGAATACTGCTGTAATATTAAGATATTATAAATTTATAATATATGTATTACATATCCTTGTAAAACTAGAAATAAAATATGTATGTTTCTATTACATCATTTAGGATTTTTATTTTCAGACAAAGTGGAGTGAAGCTTACAACAGTATCTAATTCTTACAGTCAATTTCTGGAAAATCAACATTTGAAATATTTTCTGTGTTGGTCAATGTCATAATTAGTATAAAATGTAAATGACAATGGAATTCTTCTTTATATTAAATGATAGTAATTAACATTTGCTTGATCAGCCAGAATTGTCACAATCCAGTGGTCTTTTTACTCTGTAGTTTTCTCACTGACTGTGGGTTTGTTCTGAGAATGAGCCACACGAAGTATTATTGGGGAGATGAGTTGTTAAGTTGATGCTTATCAGTCTTTCATTATCCAGTATACGTGTAAAAAGTGAACTTGCAACTAATAATCAAGCACAGGTAGTTATCACTCATGCATGTAGGGGTATACGCAATTAAAATTGCATGCATTTAGACTTGAGTACTGCACATTTATCATTTTCCAAAATCATGTAGCAACATTATATTATACTAGAAATGGCGCGGCAGAGGCCGACGCGTATCACAATGCCACATGTTTGACCCAGGGGCACCACAGGTTTGGTAATGGGGCCATGCATAGTTGAGATTTAGCGTATTGTCATAAGAGATGTCCAGTATCAATTGGAAGTGAATCGGTGTAGAAATGAAGAAGTTCATGTAAAATAACATAAAACAAGAGATGTGTTTGTCAGAAACACAATGCTCCCTCCTGCGCCGCTTTGGTTTATAAAAAAAAATCATTTGGCAGGTTCATAACTAACCTCTCTTTAAAGCTTATTACTTCCCTTGGATTTATTTTTTTGACGTTTGACCTTGAAGAATGACCCTGACCTTAACCTTTCACCACTCAAGATGTGCAGCTCTATGAGATACACATGCATGCCAAATATTAAGTTGCTATCTTCAATATTGCAAAAGTTATGGCAAATGCACCATACCGGGGGCATAAAAATAAGTAAAAGTCTCTGACCCGGCCCCACCCCAACCCCCATAATTTCTGACCCATGTGTCAGATAAAAATTCCGGATAGTGCACCGTCGCACATAGGCTCATAGCTACCATGTGTGTAAGTTTCAAGGTTCTAGTGCAAATAGTGTAGGAGATATAAGTGGCCAGGAAGGACGGACGGACGGACGGACAGATGGACGGACGGCGGAGAAAACCACAACATCCACACGCTTTTCAAAAAGCGCGGGGATAATAATGCTGAAAAACTAAAATAATTGAAGGTTGCTGGTATATAATGGTGTGATGTCAACCTAATGACCGGGCGTACACTGGTTTGATCCCCAGTGTGGGTGCATTCTTAAGAAATCTCCAAGAGACAACCAAATAATGGTTCGAGGCCCAGGAAACGAACTCAAGAGCATTACAATTACATGTTCATAGTTAGTAATTTAAATGCAATCATAGGTTAAAAGTAAAAACTAAAACCCTTGTAAGTACATTTTTTATCAAGCAAAAAATCTACTTTAAAATAAATACTAATGATAATTTAAGACTTTTTTCAATTTTTAGAATATTTAATGATGATAATGATAAAATTCTACATTAGCTTAATGACAATAATAAAACACAAAATGTTAATTTATGAACAAACGTTTTAAATTTGTTAATATCATGTACTTATAAACAAGAAATATCTTAACAAGAAATGTGTTTGTCAGAAACACTATGTCCCCTTCTTCGCCGCTTTTTTTGTTGACCTTTGACCTTGAAGGATGACCTTGACCTTGACCTTTCACCACTCAAAATGTGCGGCTCCATGAGATACACATGCATGCCAAATATCAAGTTGCTATATACAATATTGCGAAAGTATTCATAAAATTAGCGATTTTGGCCCTATATATTTGACCTCTGACTTTGAAGGATGACCTTGACCTTGACCTTTCACCACTCAAAATGTGCAGCTCTATGAGATACATATGCATGCCAAATATCATGTTGCTATCTTCAATATTGCAAAAGTAATTGCAAATGGTAAAGTTGGCGCAAACCAACAGACCAACCAACCAACCAACAGACAGGGCAAAAACAATATGTCCCACACTATAGTGGGTGGGGGACATAAAAAGATATACGGCGTTGATTGTGGTCGGTGTTTATGGACGATCAAAAGTTATACCGATGAGATCAAAAATAGCGAATGCATTTCTTTTGCGCAGTTCTTAGCTGCATCACACGCAAACCAATTACGGGGTGTTGCGACAGATTTCGTGGCTTATTTCGCTTTTTTTTAGATATTATTACTCGGATATCAATATTTACAGAAATAAAAAACACAAGAAGCATGAAATTAAATGAAAGCATATATAGGTCAGCCGGCAAAACTCGAATCTTATTTGATTCCATTATTAATAGAATCGTGAATAATCGTGCTCATGCTTAATAAATTGGTCTAAATGGATACTTATTTCTAATTAAATCAATAAAAAGTGGTCCTTATCATGAAATTGTTGAATACACATTAAAAATCTATGATTGACATACCATAATAATATCACCGAATAGCTTTATTTAGTATATTTCTGATCAAAGTAAACTTCAAGTGAACATAGTTTATATAACGATTTCTGTAACTGACCGCAAATTGACCTTGATACCTTGTGGGTTGGAATGCAATGCATTAAAGTTAGGTAACAATTCCACTGCTAGAACGACGGCTTGTTTAAAGCTTTGAACATTTACGTGTTTAGCGGTCAATTTCGAAAACAATTTAAAATATTTTCGTCAAAGCGTATATCACGTTACTGAACAACAATACTTATATGATCTAAAATGTATGAGTGCACAGAATGCAATATCGTAGTAAGTACCAAATATGAGAACTCAGCCTTTAAGTAAATCGCTCTGGCGCTGACATTCTTCTAAATATAAAGGGGCCCACACTCTGTATTGCTGTCGAGAATTGAGTGTGAACCTGCTCTTTCTCGCAAAAATTAGAGATAACATTTTTTCATGCTAAATACGCAGTTAACATCGTTGCTAAATGTACTGTAGTATCCCTTTTCATACCCTATACTTCCCAAATATAGAAAGTCGATGGAATAACATATTAATGTAAATGTGAAATCTGTTTGTAGATTGAACGTTTTCTACTGCGAAAAGTTTCAGGCCTACCTTCGGGAACTTTTACATTCAAATTGATTGGTCGCTTACAAAGATCAGGCTAATGTGAAAAGCTGGGTAGACAGCTACGTCGAAAAAAGATACAACCAATAATGAATTATATCAGATACATGCATTAATTATATTAATGATTAACCCAGACATTATTTTGATTAAATTTTTAAACATGACCTGTCATCATAGTTATTTTTTAGCCAGTGCTACAATCGGCAATGATAGTCTGTATTGCACATCGTCTGGGATCGTTATGTGTCCTCAAACTGAACACATATATAGTGTTTACATCGCGAAACGTAATGCATCTAGTTTCACTTTCGGTTTCGTTGGTTTTGTAAACACCGTAAATGCATCTTAAATAGTAGACAATAGCGTGATTAAATAACGTTGGAAAAGTAAATAATTTGGATAATAGGTAAAATGCAAGACAAATGAACGTTGACTGTTCTCTAAATATCAAAGTTTCGGTAAAAAGTTTGGCGCTAGTTCAACGCGCGTCGTATACGGCCTCATAACAATAAACTGATAACCTTTTGGGTAGTAAAGTAGTCATACAAGGCAAGAAGGCAACCTTTAGCCACGAGGCCTATCTTACGGATGAATCCGGAGATAGCCGACGTATCACGATTGATGGCTTAAAACACACGGCTCTGTATTTTTGTTGGTGATTATCACAAATTATAGTGAAAGTAAAAATATTAGTGTTCTAAAATTACCATTTATTGGCTTGCAACAGTAATTTTTTTTTCTTAAGTTAAGCGATAAGCCGCTAGTAGTGGTAGAAGATGGCTGTTTATATACTCTCGAGACGTTAACATGGATTGTGTTGATCAAATATTGATGCTTTGTGATTCCCCAAGATTGTTGATCGAGTTTTGAACTTCCTGACAACAAGGCGGACACTATATTTACTTTGTTTCCTTTGGAATTGTGTATGTTGTGTGTTTATTTTAGGTTTCCCACCACTGACGGCGTCAAGGCCGCCGACAACTACGACCAGCCCACCAGTCAAGTCGACAACTTCCGTTCACACCAAACCAACTCACACCTCGCATCATCTGTCTCCAACCGGAAGCAGCCTTACCACTCGTGAGCTCAGCGTTTTCTTGTAATTAATTGTGGTCAAACCAAACTATTGTAAAGTGAAGCACTGAAATCATTCGTGTTGTTACGGAACTGTTAAGAGTGCGATTTATGTAAACAAAAACAATAACACTATAAATAATTTAGGTATCGGTAAAGCATAGCGCATTACTTTCATGTTGATAATAGAAATTAGATTTAACAGGAAACTCATTTTTAAATTTTAGGTATATTTTTGGAATATGTTTGTGACAATTCCCGAATTTGTTTTGAATTGTTATTAATTTGGAAACCTCTATTTTATGCCTGTTGAAAGAGCGCCTGGAATGCGCGCAGTTTCGGGACTTTATAGCGAACTGAAGGGTCAGTCTGCCAACTACACTTTTTTCTATATTCAAAGATAAGACAGTGCCGTGTTAAAATTACAGTGATTTTACAACAATGATTGATAAGAAATATAAATAGAATATCGACACATCATTTTCACGTATTTGAGCAATCGTACATAACTGATATATGTGTGAACCTCTGTCAGGCGTACATAACTGACATATGTGGGAACCTCTATCACGCGTACATAACTGACATATCTGGGAACCTCTATCATGCGTACACAACTGACATATTTGGGATCCTCTATCATGCGTCCATAACTGACATATCTGGGAACCTCTATCATACGTACACAACCGACATATGTGGGAACCTCAACCATGCGAGCATAAGTGACATGTGGGAACCTTTATCATACGTGCATAACTGACATATTTGGGAACCCATACCACACGTACATAACTAATATAAATGGGAACCTCTACCATGTGTCCATAACTGACATATATGGGAACCTCTACCATACGTACATAACTGACATATGTGGGACCAATACCCTACGTACATGACTAGCATATGTCGAACCTCTACTATACATACATTACCGGCACATGTGGGAATCTATATCATGCGTTCATAACTGGCATATATTGGACCACTACCATGCGTACATTACTCATATATGTGGTGACCACTACCATGCTCAAATAACGGACATATGTGGGAACCTCTCTCATACGTACGTAACTGACATAATTGGGTACCTCTATCATACGTACAAAACTGACATATGTGGGACCACTACCATACGTACTTATCTGACATATGTGGGACCACTACCATACGTACATAACTGACATATATTCGAAACTATCATGCGTACACAACTGACATATTTGGAATCTCTATCAGGAGTTTATAACTGACAAATGTGAGAACCTCTAGCATGCGTATATAGCTGACATATGAGGGAAACTCTATCATACGTTCATAACTGACATATGTGGGAACATCTATGATACATTTACGTACGCAACTGACATGTGTGGGAACCTCTATCATGCGTCATAACTGACATAATTGGTGACCTCTGCCAGGAGTACATAACTGATATATGTGGGACCACTACCATACGCATATAACTGACATGTGTGGGAACCTTTACCATGCGTATATAACTGACATATGTGGGAACCTCTATCATGCGTACAATACTGACATACATCGGAACCTCTATTATGCGTACATAACTGACATATGTGGGACCACTATAACACATGCGTACACGTCTGACATATGTGGAATCCCTATCATGCGTATATAACCGACAAATGTGAGAACCTCTATCATGCGTACATAACTGGCATATGCGGGAACCTCTATCATGCGTACAATACTGACATACGTGGGAACCTCTATCATGCGTACATAACCGACAAATGTGAGAAACTCTATCATGCGTACATAACTTACATATGTGAGAACCTCTATCATGCGTACATAACTTACACACGTGGGAACCTCTTTCATGCGTACACAACTTACATTTGTGGGAACCTCTATCATGCGTACATAACCGACAAATGCGAGAACCTTTATAATGCGTACATAACTGACATATCTGGGAACGTCTATCATGCGTACACAACTGACAAATGTGAGAACCTCTATCATGCGTAGAGCGCTGACATATGTTGGATCTTTATCATGCGTTCATAACTGTGGGACCACTACCATACATGTATGTACACAACTGACATGTGTGGGAACCTCTATCATGCGTACATAACTGACATAATTGGTGACTTCTTCCATGAGTATATTATTGACATATCTGGTAACCTCCATCATGCTTACATTACTGACATGTGTGGGAACCTATATCATGCGTACATAATCGAAATATGTGAGAACCTCTGTCATGCGTACATAACTGACATATCTGAGAACCTCTTACATGAGTACATAATGACATATGTGGTGACCTCTGCCATGCGTACATAATACACATGTGGAAACCTCTACCATGCGTACATAACCGAAATATGTGAGATCCTCTATCATGCATACATAACTGACATATCTGGGAACCTCTATCATGCGTACATATATGACATTTGTAGGATTCTCTACCATGCGTACATCACTGACATATGTGGGAACCTCTACCATGCGTACATAACTGACATATGTAATAACCTCTATTATGCGTACATAACTGACATATGTGTGAACCTCTATCATGCGTACATAACAGACATATCTGGGAACCTCTATCATGCGTACACAACTGACATATTTGGGAACCTCTGTCGTGCGTACATAACTGACATAGGTGGGAACCTCAATCATGCGTAGATATCTGACATATGTGAGAACCTCTATCATGCATACATAACTGATATTTGTAAGACATCTGTCGTGCAAACAAAACGGACATATGTGAGACCACTGTCGTGCGAACATAACTGGCATATGTGAGACCTCTGTCGTGCGAACATAACTGGGATATGTGAGACCTGTATCGTGCAAACATAACGGACATATGTTATACCTCTATCGTGCGAACATAAGTGACATTTGTGGGAACCTCTATCGTGCGAACATAACTGACGTATGTGGGAACCTCTATCGTGCGAACATAACGGACATATGTGGGAACCTCTATCGTGCGAACATAACTGACATATGTGGGAACCTCTATCGTGCGAACATAACTGACGTATGTGAGACCTCTGTCGTGCGAACATAACTGACATAATTGGTGACCTCTGCCAGGAGTACATAACTGATATATGTGGGACCACTACCATACGCATATAACTGACATGTGTGGGAACCTTTACCATGCGTATATAACTTACTCTATCATGCGTACAATACTGACATACATCGGAACCTCTATTATGCGTACATAACTGACATATGTGGGACCACTATAACACATACGTACACGTCTGACATATGTGGAATCCATATCATGCGTATATAACCGACAAATGTGAGAACCTCTATCATGCGTACATAACTGGCATATGCGGGAACCTCTATCATGCGTACAATACTGACATACGTGGGAACCTGTATCATGCGTACATAACCGACAAATGTGAGAAACTCTATCATGCGTACGTAACTTACATATGTGAGAACCTCTATCATGCGTACATAACTTACACACGTGGGAACCTCTTTCATACGTACACAACTTACATATGTGGGAACCTCTTCCAAGCGTACAATACAGACATAAGTGGGAACCTCTATCATGCGTACATAACCGACAAATGCGAGAACCTCTATCATGCGTACATAACTGACATATCTGGGAACGTCTATCATGCGTACACAACTGACAAATGTGAGAACCTCTATCATGCGTAGATAGCTGACATATGTGGGATCCTTTATCATGCGTTCATAACTGTGGGACCACTACCATACATGTAAGTACACAACTGACATGTGTGGGAACCTCTCTCATGCGTACATAACTGACATAATTGGTGACTTCTTCCATGAGTATATTATTGACATATCTGGTAACCTCCATCATGCTTACATTACTGACATGTGTGGGAACCTATATCATGCGTACATAACCGAAATATGTGAGAACCTCTATCATGCGTACATAACTGACATATCTGGGAACCTCTACCATGAGTACATAATGACATATGTGTTGACCTCTGCCATGCGTACATAATACACACGTGGAAACCTCTACCATGCGTACATAACCGAAATATGTGTGATCCTCTATCATGCGTTCATAACTGACATATCTGGGAACCTCTATCATGCGTACATATATGACATTTATAGGAATCTCTACCATGCGTACATCACTGTCATATGTGGGAACCTCTACCATGCGTACATAACTGATATATGTAATAACCTCTATCATGCGTACATAACTGACATATGTGTGAATTTCTATCATGCGTACATAACTGACATATCTGGGAACCTCTATCATGCGTACACAACTGACATATTTGGGAACCTCTGTCGTGCGTACATAACTGACATAGGTGGGAACCTCTATCATGCGTAGATATCTGACATATGTAAGAACCTCTATCACGCGTACATAACTGATATTTGTGAGACCTCTGTCGTGCGAACAAAACGGACATATGTGAGACCTCTGTCGTGCGAATATAACGGGCATATGTGAGACCTCTATCGTGCGTACATAACTGACATATGTGAGACCTATGTCGTGCGAACATAACTGACATATGTGAGACCTCTGTCGTGCGTACATAACTGACATATGTGAGACCTCTGTCGTGCGAACATAACTGACATATGTGAGACCACTGTCGTGCATACATTACTGAGTAATGTGAGAACCTCTATCATGCGTACGTAACTGACATATGTGAGACCTCTGTCGTGCGAACATAACGGACATTTAGAGACCTCTTGCGTGCGAATATAACGGACATATGTGAGACCTCTGTCGTGCGAACATAACTGGGATATGTGAGACCTCTGTCGTGCGAACATAATTGACATATGTGAGACCTCTGTCGTGCGTACATAACTGACATATGTGAGACCTCTGTCGTGCGAATATAACGGGCATATGTGAGACCTCTATCGTGCGTACATAACTGACATATGTGAGACCTATGTCGTGCGAACATAACTGACATATGTGAGACCTTTGTCGTGCGTACATAACTGACATATGTGAGACCTCTGTCGTGCGAACATAACGGACATATGTGAGACCTCTTTCGTGTGAATATAACGGACATATGTGAGACCTCTGTCGTGCGAACATAACTGGGATATGTGAGACCTCTATAGTGCAAACATAACGGACATATGTGAGACCTCTATCGTGCGAACATAACTGACATATGGGGGAACCTCTATCGTGCGAACAAAGCTGACGTATTTGGGAACCTCTATCGTGCGAACATAACGGACATATGTGGGAACCTCTATCGTGCGAACATAACTGACATATGTGGGAACCTCTATCGTGCCAACATAACTGACGTATGTGAGACCTCTGTCGTGCCAACATAACTAACATATGTCAGACCTCTATCGTGCGAACATAACTGGCATATGTGAGACCTCTATCGTGCGTACATAACTGACATATGTGAGACCTATGTCGTGCGAACATAACTGACATATGTGAGACCTCTGTCGTGCGTACATAACTGACATATGTGAGACGTCTGTCGTGCGAACATAACTGACATATGTGAGACCTCTGTCGTGCATACATAACTGACTAATGTGAGAACCTCTATCATGCGTACATAACTGACATATGTGAGACCTCTGTCGTGCGTACATAACGGACATATGTGAGACCTCTGTCGTGCGAACATAACTGGCATATGTGAGACCTCAATCGTGCAAACATAACGGACATATGTGAGACCTCTATCGTGCAAATATAACTGGCATATGTGAGACCTCTGTCGTGCGAACAAAACGGACAAGTGTGGGACCTCTGTCGTGCGAACATAACCGACATATGTGAGACCTCTGTCGTGCGAACATAACTGACATGTGTGGGAACCTCTATCATGCGTATATAACTGACATACGTGAGACCTCTGTTATGCGCCTGTTCACAGAGTGTGAGGAGTGTGACGGGGCCAGCTGTGGTCAGAGCTCGGTGGTCACTTGTAATGCCTACGAATCCTTCTGCCTCAACGTGCTTCTCGTGGACAAACACGGCAACTTCAGCATCATCAAAAAAGGGTATTCATAGTCACACAAGTTGGCAAAACATTTCAACATCTTTCTGGGAAAACGGAGCTTAAGCATGCGCGTAAATTGTCGTTCCATATAAGCCTGTTTAGTCGTAAATTGTCGTTCATATTAGCCTGTTTAGTTCGCACAAAGTAATCAGGGACGATACATTGCGTTTCTCTGTATTTTTCGTTTAAATGAACTTTCTTGTAAGATGAATCCAGTCAATGCGGAAAGTGTCGTCCCTGATAAGCCTGTGCTAGGGCTTATCTGGGAAGAAACTTCAAGCAAATGCATTGAGCCCAATTCTACCAGAGCGCGACCTATTCAACGGTTGCGTGGAGTAGAATAAAAGACATTAAAAATATCATTTTTCTCCACTGTTTCCCTATCTCATACAAGCTGTAAAAGATGCACCAAAATTGATACTTAGATGATAGTAGATATTATACGTTTAACATACAGTTATTCAAGATCGGTATTACATAAACATGCACAACAAGAACGTTACACCTTGTTGAATCTATGTTCATATCGTTTGGAAACGTTAAGGGAACACACTATATGCATTTGGTTTGTTAACACCATGACATTTACCTGACTGTTCCAGATGCTCGAGCAGATACGAATGCCTATACGACCACTCTCACTTGCATGCTGATCCATGCGACTTCCGTGGAATTCCCGGTACCCCAAGTTTCGCCCCGGGCACAGAGCGCCTGTGTCAGTTTTGCTGCGACGGCACGGGCATGAGTGGCCCGTGCAATACACAACCCGTGCCGCAGAACACTATCGATTTCGATCGTAAGTTTTTGTACATTGTCAATTCACTGACCGATGATGATGTTAGTACCTATTCGAATATATACAATGTAGTTATTATATTTATGAATCATGACATTTGCTAATTTCCTCATTTTGCATGATATCTTTTATTTTAAATATATTCTTGTTATTTGAAAATTAACCAAATAAACTTTATAACAATAAACAAATATTTATAGTCTTATGATGTTAGTGTCATAAACGTGTCGATCTATAAATTACACCGGCATCAGCTAGCGTAACTCAGACGACAACGCTGGGTACACCTGCTACCACGCAGACGACAACTCTGAGTACACCTGCTATCACGCAGACGACAACGCTGGGTGCACCTGCTACCACACAGACGACAACGCTGGGTACACCATCTAACACGCAGACGACAACGCTGGGTACACCTTCTACCACGCAGACGACAACGCAGGGTACACCTGCTACTACGCTAACGACAACGCTGGGTACACCTGCTAATACGCAGACGACAACGCTGGGTACACCTGCTAAGACGCAGACAACAACGCTGGGTACACTTTCAAACAGTTCAACTCCAATTACGCAGAACACAACGATGGATACAGCTCTAAACAATTCAACTCCACACACGCAGACCACAGAGCTGACACCTCCAACCCATCACAACGCGATACCCCACACGCATCCCGCATCTACACAAGGCATTTCAACAATAACTCACATTACGCAGCCTGGTGTTAATACGACGGTAATGCCTTCGTCGTCATCCACGACAAGGAGGACCACTACACCACCCGCCCCGGGACACTACACCCTGCCACAAGTAGCAAGTATGTACATAGCCGGCACCATAGCTTAGAGATCTTATGATACTTGAACTCATGTGCGGCATTTTTATTTAGAATGTTTGCAGGGAATGACAGATTACAACTTGCACAATGAAGTACATATGTATATAATTATGAAAGAACTTCTTAATTGAAAAGGATTTTGAAAAGGTAACTGCTTAGCAGACAGTTAAAAAACAATACGAACTTTTTCTTCTGTTGTCCTTTCCTTTAGTGTTGGCTAAATTATCCATCAAACGCACACATGACATACATATTTTATCTGAGTTGAACCAACGATTACTGCTCTTTCTTTTAGCTTGATCTAAATGCATTGATTACATTGGATATGAGAAAGCGATTGATTGCGAAATAATAAAGGGCGCCATTTTGCAGTATATGTTGTGACACAAGTAAAACAATTCTTTATTTTTGTAAAAAGCTGTCACATATGAACATGACATTAAGGAAGTTAAAGAATGTGTGCCAGGTGGACTGTTTAACCCATTTATGCCTAGTGGACTCTCCCATCCTTCAAAATTGGATGAATTTTTTTCCAAAATTAGGGATGTCTAGTATATTAATTTCCATATTTAGAATAATTCTTACAGAAATTTCTTAAAGCAAATAGCGCAGACCCCGATGAGACGCCGCATCATGCGGCGTCTCATCGGGGTCTACGCTGTTTGCCAAGTTTTTTTCTAAACGCTAGGCATAAATGGGTTAAGGTCGAACAGTAGTTGGATAAAAGGAACCCACCTACTGATATGAAAATATACATAACTGGTTGTTATTTGTGTCATACTGTGTACGTTGTAAAATCTCAGTCATATGTATGTACCATCATCGCATCAGTGCGAAAAATGAAATGAAACTTTGCCTGTATTCCACTAAATGCAAGATAGTAAATGTATAGACAAGATAATTTGAAAACGCTTTAATCGGTAGATGATTTTTGGGGTGGACACATAGATTGATGTCGACCATCTAAGCTTGAAACGTGGAATTTAGGAGCAACTTAAACAAATGCAATTTGAATCAAATCCATTTATTTGGGAGGCAATTAAACGATTCGATTATAAAATCGTTTTCTAAATTAAATAGGATAAATAGGATAAATGTTGACGTCAGAAAATTAAGTAAATGTTTATTTAAGTGATATGTGTACATATAACATCATGTATACATTAAACTGAGTTTATGAGTACACTCGGTCCATCGCACCTAAAATTTACATTGACACCAGTAAAAAAATATAGTCATACAATAATGATGACCATGAAATCTTACATCTTAATATAATTACTCAGAATAATTCAAATAAAAAAGTGTCGCATGCGTTTTATGTTCCATTTTACAATGCAGCCAAACATCACACCTCATTTTTTTTAAACTTTTTCATTTAACTCAACTTTGGAAAAATAAATGTAACAAATAAACCATAAAGTGTGTAAACTGTTAAAAGTTGTGTTGCTGTTTAAAAAAAGAGGCCTGTTTAAATTTATTTCTCACACAATGATGCCATTTTCACTTTTTTACGGCCGGTTAAACTTGTGGACGGTTTGACTTGCATTGACCAATGATGATTCCCGAGGTTACTGTTCTATTCCGGAGACATATTTTAACAATGTTTGGTTAAGCAAACACAGTAAAAAAACATTGATGAAACAAAATATGTATTTCGACCGAATTGTAAACGTCATAAATAAAATAACACCTCCGAAAAATTGCAAAATAAACATTTCACTGAATCAAGTCCGCCGCTCTTCATTGTCCGGTTGCTGTAAACAACTTTTTAAACTCTTAACGTTTATATTAAGTTTTTAAGAGTTTTTGATCGTCTGGTTTAAAAAAACATATTTAAATAGTACAAAAACAGAATCTCTGAAAAAAGTCGATAGAACGATGTAATCTTGTGGATTTTGAACAATAGTGAACGACGTAACATGAGTGAGTTAAAAAATGTTACGGATGGCGTCGCAGTTGGTGTGGATTACACGCTAAATATGAAGAAGTCTCTGCAAAAGAAGCTGGATTCCACCGATCAAGGAGATGTGATTATATACGAGACAGGTGGAGGTTTTCGACTTTTACTTAACACTGGCATGTATGAACTTTTCAAAATTGCGGCCGATCAGTTTTTCACCAATTAACACTCTTCAGTATAAATGCTGCAAAGTTCCGGTGCACGACAGACAGGGAAATCTTGTTGAAACGCAATACAAGTTAAGTTCTGGTCGACAGGGTATTTATACTCTAAACTTGTATCACACAAAGAGTCCGTGTTTAGTCAACGGGAAAAACGCTCATCAGTTCACGGAAATTCACCTGCCAGTTATGTTAACAAACATAGAGGAAAGATTAGTTAATGACGAAACAACAACAACTGATGTAAACAATGCCTTCAAAAATCTTTTGATGTCAATAAGCAAAAATGAATCTAAACTTTCGGAGAATCAAAATGAAAATGAATCCAATAGCCACGAAGAATTACGTCGCCTCAATGAATCAGTTCAATCAGTACGAATAGAAAAACATGCTCGTCGAATTGTTAAAGACACAAATTCGAATATCCATGAGATATTGAATGATTTTATGAAATCCGTTTCGAGTGAACTAAATGAGCTCAAAAATGAAATGCGGGAACAAATTCTACACATAGATCGCGGTAATGTAGTGGATGAGGTGTCCGCCTAGCGATCGGGAGTTCGTGGGTTCGCTCCCTACTCAGGGAGCGTTCTTATTATCTCCTCCGTAGACACCAAGTACTGGTTCTTCCCAGGAAACGGACTCGATAATGTCCCTCTGCCTATAATGCTCTTAAGGGCGCTTGGCAGTATATATAGATATAGATATACAGACCTCAACGCAACTCGCTGAAATAAAAGATATTGTATGTGGTTTAAAAAATCAACACACTCTGTGCTGTAGTGACATGAAAAATAATTTGAAAGATACTACTTCAAATTCAGAATCTGTTAAAACGCAAATGTGCAACCTGAACGAGGGACTTCTAAAACGATGGCAACCCTTCGCTGAATCAATAAAAAACCAGATGTCTAAAATTTTAACGCAACAAACAAAAACTGAAATATCGCTAAATAAATTCATGGAAACTCCTACAAGATCGTATGAAGAAATTTCAAATAACAGCTCTTCGAATGTTCCGGTGACCCATTCTACGCAGAAAAAAGATCAAAGTTCTAATGCCGAAAATACAAATGACAGCTCTTCAGAGGTTTCTGAAATAAATAAAACACCAAATAAAGATCAAACCAAACAGTAACCAAACAAACGCTCATCATAGGTGACTCCATCTTGAAAGTGGTAAACAAGTCTGGCTTGCAGACGGACGTGGATGTACTTACTTGCCCAGGAAAGAAATTTCGTGAAATCCAGTCAACTCTGAGTAGCGAAATCGCTTCAAAGTACAAGAATATAATTGTTTATGCCGGGGGAAACGATGCTGCTTCCGGTTCTGCTCGATCTACGATTTACAATGACATTAAATCTCTAATCCTGGACATAAGAAGAAAATCGGAATCGTGCACAGTATATTTGTGTACCGCTTGTCCACGCATAGACACTGACGTACTTCCGCTTAATGAACTATTAAAGCGGACTGGAGAAGACATGCAAGTACGTATCATTGATTGTCATCATGCGTTTGTATTTGGCAATGGGAACACAGCCCGCCATTACTACCATCGAGACGGCATTCACCTCAATGCAAAAGGCACTAATGCTCTTGTTACAGCCATAAATCGACAACTATCAATAACAAGGCACGGGTCCGGCAACGGAAGTGTGAACGAACATCCCCAAATTGGTTCGTTTACAAACAGATCGCGATGGCAACAGGGTAAAACCTGCACGGTATGTAGACAGCGAAATCACAGCGCCGAAGACTGCTACAGAATCCGATGGGGCGCTGGCGGCTACTCGTACTACCATGGGCGCTAGAGGAAATACCTAGGACAGAGACGAGTCATGGCTCCAACGATATTTACAAAATAGGACAATTTTAATAGACAATCGCATGATATACAATAAACAAGCAGTATCCTTTCTCCAAATAGGTTCCATACACTTAAGTATATATGTATTGAATGTAATAATAATGTCTGCATATGTAATGCGAGCAATTCTCTTTTTAAAACATCTTATTGTTCAAATTATTTGACACCTAGTAAAAACAATATTGATAAATCTAGTTCAAGTACAAATTGCAATATTTCAAACATTGACAGGCGTATTACTATTGACAAGTGTGACAATAATACTGCTCCTAATTTAGACTTCAATTTTTGTAACAGAGGGTTAAATGTTGTTTGTCTTAACATACGTCACATCATGCCTAAATTAAATGAAATTAAATATGTACTTTCGCATTCAAAAATACATATTTTAGGACTTTGCGAAACATTTTTAATCAATGAAATACAAGATTCGGATATACAAATTCCAAATTTTAATTGTATTCGTCGTGACCGAGATAATCGTAAGGGTGGTGGCATAGTTGTTTATATTAAAAGACAATATACCTTTCAAACGTAGATTAGATTTAAATTCGTTAACTGTAACGGTAAAGAACTTTATATTTTAGGAGATTTAAATATGAACTTTCAGTCTGAAAAAGAAACATTCAAAAACTCTCGCTGGAATTCTTTTGTAATTTCAAATGGTCTTAAACAGTTAGTAATGGAACCAACAAGAAATACAAAGAAATCGTCTACAATTATTGATCATTAGTATACAAACCGACCCGATCGTATTAGCTATGTTTTTGTTTCATCGTATAGTGTTAGTGATAATTTTCCTGTATGTTTTACAAGACAAACGCATACAAAAATACACAAGAACAAGCATATATCAAAAGAATATAGGCAATTCAAACATTTTAAGGAACACACTTTCCAAAACGATTTATTAATCTCAAATTTAGAAATGATTGACAATGTCTCAGATCCCAATACATGTCTCAATTATTTACTTGATACCATAACATCAACATTAAACATCCATGCACCTATTAAAACAAAAAGAATTAAGTCAGAAATTTTACCTGGATGGTTTTCAGACGAAATTAAACATGCAATTAAAATGCGAGACAGGTTGAACAAACATCACAAAATCGACGATTACAAAAAACAAAGGAACCATGTAACGTTTCTTATAAGGAAATATAAACAACAATTTTATAATAACTCAGTAAAGGAAAATGTGTCAACAAAACATATATGGAAAACAATTAATTCCCTTGCACATCCAAATCCTTCCCTCAATCTGCCATTAACACTTGACGTAAATAATACAACCATTGACAGCATTCCTGAGATCTTAGACACATTCAACACACATTTTACTAACATATCCGATTTGATCACCAAAACTAAATTGTAACCATAAAAATTTCAAAACATATCTCAATGATAAACTCAAAACACATTTATTTGAAATTGCACCAATAACAGTATTCGAGGTCCGTAAAATAATCGACTGTTTAAAAAACAATAAAGCACCTGGCCTTGACAATATCGGTCCTGATATACTCAAACATTGTGGAGATACTATTGTCGGCTCAATAACATCAATAATATATAAGAGCATTCAAAGTGGATTTTTTCCGGACAGGCTTAAGAATGCATATATATTGCCTGTGCATAAAGAATCAGATAAAAATAACCTAAACAACTATTGACCCATTTCCATACTCCCTACTATTTCTAAGATATTTGAAAGACACATTTCAAATCAAATCAAGTCATTTCTTGGAAAACATCAATTGTTGCATACTTTTCGGTCTGGCTTTCGTCTAAATCATTCTTGTCAGTCATCATTGATTCGACTTATAGATTTTTAGCTACAAAACATAGATTCTGGATAAATTGTAGGGTCAGTATACCTTGACCACAGAAAAGCCTTTGACTTAGTAGATCATGATATTTTACTTAAAAAACTTTCTATGTATCATTTCTCTGAGAGTGTGCTTACGTTGATGCAGTCGTACCTATCTAACAGACAACAATGCGTCAAAGTCGGAACACAAAAATCATCTTTTCAAACTATAAAAGTCGGGGTACCACAAGGATCTATTCTCGGCCCTCTTCTCTTCCTTATATATATTAATGACATGCCGTTTTTCCTTCAAAAGGGAGCGCTAGATCTTTATGCAGATGACTCTACCTTACACGTAGCTGATGTTGACATTAAAATCATTCAAAGTACTTTGCAAAATGGCTTCGATATAATAAAAAATTGGTGCTCTTTTAACAATATATTAATACATCCAAACAAAAGTAATGCATGATATTATCCAGTGCTAACAAGTCTTCAAACACCTTATTAGTTAAAATCAACAACATTGTTATTAAACAAGTTGAACATCATCATTTACTTGGTATAACTGTTGACAAACATCTCACTTGGCAACTGCATATAAATAACGTCTGTCGAAAGCTCAACTCAAAGCTAGCCTTATTAAATGTATTAAACCCTATCTAAATTATGAAACAATTAAGTTGTTTTACAATTCATACATCTTGCCACATATGGACTATTGTTGTACAATATGCTGCTCAGCCTCAAGATCAAATTTAAAGAAGGTAATTTCGATACAGAAACGAGCTGCAAAAATAATAATGAATAAGCCGTTTTCCTCTCCTTGAATTCCGATTTTCAATAAACTGGGCTAGTTGTCATTTGAAAATAGGTGTAAATTTCTTGTTAGGACTATAGTGTACAAAGTTTTAGATGGCTCAATGCCTACTTATTTTGATGACGTTATTTTTGTATCGAATAACAATTCATACTCTCTTAGGTCCACCACCACAACGATTTATCATCTGTTGCATTTAAAACGAATTACGGAAAGCGTACTTTTTGCTGTTGTGCGAAAAAAATATGGAACTTTATTCCAAACAATATAGACAAGCACCTACAATTATTTCCTTTAAACGGCACTTTAAAAATCATTTGCTACAAACGCAAAACTTGTTTTGATATTGTGGATTGTATGGATTAAAATACTGCTTTTGGGTATTTTATTCTTCTTCTTTATGCTTTGTGATTGTCTGTTGTTATGAAAGAATGAAATAACCGTTATTATTATTATTATTTATTATTATTATTATTATTTATTATTATTATTATATTACTATTATTTTATATTATTATTATTTGTATACGTATTATTATTTTCATTATATATTGCTTTTGTTATTATTTTAAGGCTGATTGCAGTATGCTAGACATAGTTGAGTGATATTTACATATACTGTGATTTTGAAGACCGCATTGTAAAAAAGAAATGTTATTTCTTAATGTGTTATCTTCGTGAAATAAAGTTATTATTATTTTGGCTCTCCATGAACACTGCCCCATTGGTTGGCTTATTTGTCAAACACAAATGTACGGGTGCAACTACTAAACTAAGTTTACGGACTAAACGATTTTAACAGATACATTGAGTATCGATTTTTTACCTGTCGATTCCACTAGATTTCTGCTAAGTAATATACTTGTGTCTAGTGGTAATCACTCACTTTACAACGTAAGTCTAAATCCTTGCTGCGCTCAAACATACACACTCTTGTTTCGTATAAGAATTAAAACATACGTAGTAGATGTTACGTCTTATTTTTGTGGTGTAAACAAATTACAAAAAGATACTGGGTCGCAACGAAACGTATCCCAAATCTAGCACTTTTCGCCGTTAAACAAGTACCTGGTAACCAGTAAAATTGTTATATGGTCAATTCAACTTTGAAAGCCTAGTGGGCTATCAAATGGACGATATCCCCAATTAATATATTTCACCGGTTGCGTTTCAGCCCAGTGCGCAGTGTGCATGGGACCGCCTGAAATCTGTGAGCAGCTGACTCGCATAGTGCCGTGTAACCCGCCTAACAACTACTGCATCAACACGATCCATAACAGGGTCGACGGTACTCGGTCTGTCAACAGAACGTGAGTACTTTAACGTCTTGAAGTAGAAACGTATTAAAAAAATATTTACCATAAACCGTCATCTCGTACAATGTCACCATCAACAACGCCGCAACCAGCAGCAGCAGCACAGCCAATACCAGCAGCACCACAACACCATATCCGCTACTTTAACAAAACAGAACAGAACTTTTTAACGACTACACAGTGCATCGTCTGGCGTAGCTATGCTATATTATACATACATGTAAGAAAGTGATTATACAGTAAAATGGACCGACCGACAGACAGACAGACAGACAAACAAATTCCTTCACAAAATCAGATCACTAAATAAAAACTTCTTTATTACAAGTGCACATCAGGCTTGAGAATGTATACACTGGTGGCCTTTGGAGATAAGTAGATTTATGTGCTTTTTCCTAATATCTGTATAACATGGGCAGATTAAAATAAAATTGTATTTTAACTATTTTTCATATCCATATGATAATTTATATTCAATTTACAAAATTAAATCTGGACGTTCAAGTGTGTGTAACCAATATGGTTTAAAACAATCTCTGGCTCTGCCATTTCAATTCAGAGAGTAATGCACTGTTATCAAGATACTGGGAATTTTCTAACACGTACGCAAACCAATATTTAAATATTCTTATGTATCTTTGAATATATTGTGGATATATGCCCAATTCGCCGTATACTTCAGCAGAACACGCATAACTTCTTACACTTCGTAATCGCTTACACAATTTAAGGTTTATTCCTTCAAATTCGTTACATTTGGTATAACCCCAAACTTCTCACGAATGATTAAGTATTGGCAATACAAATGCATCGAATAGTTGACAAAATGATGATGGCTAAAGATCATTGTCGTTGCATTTAGAAAAAAGAACATTTAAGGATATTATGGCCTTTCCATTAAGATGTTCAATGTTTTTACCCAACCTCACAGTGTAATTTAAAACAAAACATAGATAATTTAAATCATCAACTACGTCTATTGGTTGTCTATTATAGGTCTTTTTTCATTTGCTAAACACGCCCTGCGTTTTTGAAGGACGATTATTTTTGTTTTTGTAATATTTACAGTTAGACTCCATTAACAGCAATATGAAAACAAAAGATCTTAGTGCATCTCAGTCTCTTCTGGAGTTTTACCTATAGTAGCCATATCATCAGCGAATAATAACACAATTAAAGTTAATTCATTGACAGTTAAGTCTTCATTAAAATTACACTTCAAATAAAGCCCTACATGTTCAACATATAATGAAAACAAAAGAAGTGGCATCATCTCCCCTTGTTGTAATCCAACAGCGTTATTAAAAAATTCAGAATAAGAAGGGCATACATTGACACAAGATTTTACTATGTGGTACATGTCTCAAACAATTCTTAGCAGTTTCCATCAATACCACTGTTATACAATTGTTTAACAAAGTGCATTTCTATAAATGGAATCAAACAATTTAATTATGTCTACGATATACGTGGATCCTCGTATTTCATTGAGGTATTTCTGAACAAGAGAATTATAATAAAAAGTGGATCACCGTGGGTCGCCATTTACGAAATCAGCATTTCGCATTCGAAATACTGTTATTTTCCGGACAGAACTTCTCTATGCGTTTATTTAAGACTGTAGAATATAGGTTGGACAAACATCTTACAAGTCTAATACCACGGTTAGTAACAACCTTATTGCCTTTTTATGTAGTGGTATAATCAAACCTTCCAACCAGTTTTCTGGGTAGTACCCTGAATTAAAAATCCCGTAACAAATATGACAAAATGACTAGCAAGAATATCAATACATTCCATGAAATACTCATTTAATTGCCTGTCATTGACTGGGGCTTTATTACCCTTGAGCGATTCAACTGCACAAAGGATTTCAATTAAGATGATAGGCTGGTCGAGTTCAGTATTACAACCAGATTATTAAATTCATGATGTATACACAACTATTCTGCTTCTTCATTTTAGCAGTTAGATGAACTTTTCTTAAATTAGCAAATCAATCTTTAAATGAATCAATATAAATATTAGCATAATCGGATTTTTGTTAACTTTTGAAGTATTTCCAAAATTCTTCGGGTTTACATCGTTTAAGATATTCAATATATTTCATTATTTGCCTATAACTTGTTTGTTTTTTTGTTTTGTTTTTTACATTTTCTTACGATTTTTTTAAAGAGGCTTTACTTTTCATTTAAACTACCCTATTTGCGTTATTTTGATGAAAATAAGATACAGGGGAGGATCTACTAAAGTAAATGGTCTGGCGTAAGTGAGAAAAATAGTTACTGGTATTCACAATTGCGGTCGACGGCTGATTATTAGATGTTTCCGTGCGAACTTGTGAACGGTTTGTACATTAACCATACATATTCGACATAATCCTTACGCACAGGAGGATCTACTGATACATTTAATCTCGTTAAGCCTGTAGATACATTATACATATTTTTTTATTGAATACTTAATAGGCAAGTGCAGAATTGCTTACGATTGACACGGTTCATTGTATTTGCATTTGAAATCATATATAATGTTTTCTCAGCAGTTTTCGAAAGGGACTCAAGAACCGCCTTGCGTGAACACAAGGATGCTTCTAACAGGCAATCGCAATATGAGTCGCGTTCTTAGTCCGCACATGCATTATGCCCAGTTTTCTCAGAGCGCGGTCCAATATTCATCAAAATTCGAAAATTAACCCCCATTTTCTAACCGGTCAGCACAGTAACCCCACTTTCCGTACCTGGTAAATAACTAGCCTAAAGCAAAAGTCATGTTACAAATTAGCCCGATTTGCAAATTCATAAATTGACAGACAAAACTATGTGAATACTGCTGTTCTTTTTTATGAAGTTGATACTAAATTACTATTGTACTTGAAATCTCTATATGCTTATTATAATGTAATGTAATTATGAATTTAGTGTTTATTATTATTCGAAAGCAGCACATAAAGACAGGATATTGGAGACTTTAATAGACCGCAAACACGCATTATTGAGTTTAAATTGTTATTTGTTATGAAACCACTGCTTTATGAACATGCATGATCAGATTGCACATGCATTTAATCAATTTCAGTAATAACACAAAAACAAAACCCATAAATATACAATAATATTAATACACACACACACTTTGTTTTGATTATGCAAAAATAAATATACAATTGTTTGTTTGTACAGTTCGTTGAGAGACAAAGTTATCCGTAAACAACACTGAATGAAACAGAGTCCCTGCCTGTCACTGCAGTTGTAATATTAAACTTGCTGCACAAGAACCAGATCAGTGTATTTCGATGGAATTCTTCTTTCACAGCCTCGCTCCTTAAAGCCACACTTCATGAAATGTAATACATGGCATAGTAAATTTAAGTATAAATAAGAAACATATTTTATCTACCCCAATTAGAATATATCTGGTGTTTACAAGGTAGAAACCCGTCTGTTTGCGCTTTAGAACTTAAAAATAATCGCGTTTGTCGAAATAGACGTTTACGTCTAAAAATCCTACTTTCGCTTTTAAAAGCGATACCGTTTGAAAAATAATAAATTACTTGCTTACTAGGCTATAGATTTATTTTTTTTCTATGCCAATTAGAATATATCTGGTGGTTACAAGGTAGAAATTCGTCTTCCTTGCGCTTTAAAACTAAAAAATAATCGCGTTTGTCGAAATGGACGTATGCGTATAGAAATCCTACTTTCGGTTTTAAATTAAAAAATAAATGAATTAATTGCTAACTAGGCTTTAGATTTAATGACAATTTTGCACACTTTCAAATTGCATCTATATGTATTGATTAACACGTTTTTCATTTCAAGGTGTGTAGCTTTAAAATCGGAACAAATCTTTCGACAAATACTTGTCAAGTCTGAAAAAAAATACAGAAGAATAATACTCGTTTAACTTAAATGCTTGTACTTTTTATGTTTTTTTTTATTAAAACAGAAGTTGCATGCAAGTAAAAAGGCAAATGTATTAATACTAATAATTATAAAACAAAATAATTAAATTGGGAGATAACATTTTATTAAAGCATACCATATGTTTGTTAAAAAGAAAATACATATAACTTCAACAGTGTGGTTTATTTAATACGTAGATCTATGTTCATTTTACAAAAATAAGTTGAAAATAAACGATTAATTCTGTATTTTATCATGTAATATTTGGTTAAATTGCTATATTATCAGTACTGACTGAACCGCATGTTCTAGAATCTTATCATAATGTGTTCAGATTAATTGCTAGATGAATTTTTAGTACACAATTGCCTTGGGCATTTATCACTTGCATGCACATCTTGGTGTACAGGACCACCATCACCATGCTAATCTACCATGACAATTAGGCATATTAGAAGGATGCCAATATGGAATCTGAAACATTACATATGTGCATAAATTGAAATTTTAAAAGACTAATGAAATGTGTAACATGTAAATACCAAGTTTGCTGTATGCTAGGTATTTACCAGTTACGGAAAGTGGGGTTACTATGCTCACCGGTTATGAAACTGGGGATTTATTTTTCGAATTTTGATGCATACCGGTATATTTTATGTTCACCTTTCCACGAAAACTGCTGAGAAAACCTCATATATGACCTAAACATGCACATACAATGAACCGTGTCAATAGTAAACAATCATGCACTTGCCCATAAAGTCTTCAATAACGTTTTCAATATTGATGAGGCATCTACAGGATTAACACCGTTGTGGAAAGGATATCAGTTGATCATCCTGCGCGTAAAGATGACGTCGAATAAGTATGGTTAATGTACAAACCTGCCGAAAGTTCGCATGAGAACATTGAAAAATCAGCCGTTTTCCGCCATTTTGAACACCAGTTACTATTTTTCTCACTTACGCCAAACCAGTGACTTGCGTACGATCCAACACCTGTACATTGGCGTAGTGCTTGACAGTACAATACTCGCGCAGAATTTAATGCATGTGACAGTTGTTGATATAGATGTTGTAGGGCTACCTTTGAAGTAGTACATTTTATGGTTTTCTAGAAGTTATCGATTTGGTGGTTGAGGAAGCAGGGGTAGTGGTTGTGAAAATAAAAATGCATTTTTTTACAGTGGTAGTGGTGTTCATGTTAATAACAAATGGTATGACATGCAAAATATAAGAAAGAACTTGAAATAATCAATTTTCACTGTTTGTTTACAACGTTTTTTCCGGCTACGTTTAAGTTGATTGTTGCGAGCCTTCGCGTAGATTTCCAGTACATAAAACATAATAGTGATTTCTTCGTGATATCAATGCTTTTCCTGCACACAGGGAATAACAAATCGAATGTCACTAACTAAAAAATGCCCTATAGTTAACCCATTTATGCCTACTGGACTCTCCCATCCTTCTAAATTGGATCAATTTATTTCCAAAATTAGGGGTGTCTAGTAAATCTTTTTCTATATTTAGAATATTTCTTACATAAATTCCTTTAAGTAAACAGCGCAGACCCTGATGAGACGCTGCATCATGCGGCGTATTATCTGGGTCTACGCTGTTTGCCAAGACCTTTTTTTCTAGACGCTAGGCATCCATGCAAGATGATTTTTTAAGATATAATAGCACTGCACATCTGAAATAATCAGTATATTGTAACCTATTCAGGTGCGGTAACATCGACACGTGCTACCGGGACTGGTACGTGGGCACGTCGGACAACGACAAGTGTCAGGAGTTCTCTCAACTGAGAGCCTACACGGTGGAGTTTGATTGCACTTTCTGCTGCGTCACCAACAAGTGCAACCTTCTCCTCAAGCCGCCCGATGACACGCTCTATCAGGACAAGAGGAACTAATGAGCCGTGTTATACATCAACCTCGTTCTGGGAAAAAAGGACTTAACGCAATGGCGTGAAATGTCGTCCCATATTAGCCGGTACAGGCTTATCAAGGACGTAACCATCCGCTGTCATGGATTTTTTCTTTTCAAGAAATACTCTTCTAAACGAAAATCCAGTTGAAAGTGTCGTCCCTGCTTAGCCTGTGCAAACTTCACAGTCTAATATGGGACGACACTTTACGCACTTGCATTTAGCCCCGTTTTCCTACGACAGAACATAGTGGTGAATTATTTCCCTAATAATTTCAAATTTTCATAACTAAGCATTAAATAAAACTCTACAAAGAGAGAAAATAACAAAAGGGACATAACCTGTCCATGCCTTAACTATACGCCTACGTGATTATAATGAAAATTATATTGACTGAACACACGATTTGACTTGTTGGAATATATGACGAACAATTCTTAATAGCTTTCCCTGAAATCCACATCTCTACATTTTCAACCGTAAAGCAGTTCTTTATTTTCAATCAAAACATTTAACATATCAGTAAAAATAACATATATAGGCGTTTGTTCTCGTATAAATAAGTATTTACCAGTGAATAGAGAAAACATATTGAATCAGTAGTACATCTTCCTTTTTGTTAATGTGTTGAAATGTGTGTAAAAGATGTTACTAATACAACGTTATGTTGACTTATTTAATCTAGGGCGTGTTACTTGCTGTTTTTTACTGTTAGCATTTGTGATAGCGTCAGTGCGCAGTCGAAATATCTTGTTCCAAAATCAGCAATTACTAAAAATGATAAATCGTTATAGCTGCACTATTTAATAATACGTTCATGTACCAAGTGTGATCTAGTTTGAATAACGATGTTCAGTTATTTAAACGCGGCCGTTTTAATTCTCAATATGAAAACCAAGTTGTGCGTCACTGACCATAAAATTAATAAAAATGATTGATTTTATTGTACAAATACGCACTTGACTTTTTATCTTACAACTTCAGAGACGGTAATAAACATTAGATAGAAAATAAACGATCCGATTAAAAAATACAAAATAATTATACAGTAGTATATGTAGTTGTAATCAATCAAAATTCATGAAATATCGCGTAATGGGTTTCGCAATTAACACTCTTATTGGTAGAGTACGAAATGTCGATGAAGGCATGCACAGGTTTCGCGTAGAACATAAAGGCGCTGCGTTGTTCCTGAAGTTATTAAACCAGTGAGTACTTTTCCAAGGTAATACAATTTCGTGAGGAACCTACATTTAATCTCCGTATATGATTTCGTGACTGTAGTTGTAATGCGCTGGGAAAGAAATTGAACATCTAACCAAGCATACATAATTGATAGGATCAGATAGGACTCTGTTAGCGAAGGAGTGTTGGCAAACTGATGTCATTATTTTAGATCAAATGGATATGTGAGGCCAGATTGTTACTTTTGCGATACTTGTTGCATTCTTAACTACGGTCGAATACATGAAAACAACTAGGACACGTAATCAGTGGACACTTCTAAACATCGGAACGTACATATTGTCATGGAGCAAAGTATATTTGCAAAGGATATCATTATACTGATATAACAAGTAAGTTTGTATATGTTCGTAGTTTGACGTATTGTATTAACGTAATATTAACCCATTTATGCCTAACGTCTAGAAAAAGGCCTTGGCAAACAATAATATTCACCGCGCGGGGATCAGTATGAAAATCCGTTTTGATCATTTCGGTAATCAAAATTTTGACAGAGCGATTGTTTTTTTTATGATTATTGCCAACAAGACGACAATTCTCAACATCTTGTAGTAAGGTGGAAGAATATTTTTTCTGTATTTTGTCTCCATTATAAACTTAAATTTATCATGGCAAATAGTCGAGTTTGTTCCTTCATCTCAAAAAGCTGTTCAAACAAAATAACCGTCCATTAATGAAAGAAGAAACACGTTATTTATCAACATTTTAATAGGTAACAAGGCAAAAAAGGTCTTTGAACTTCGAAAAGCAAATAACTATATTTGATTTCTTTTTCGGTTAAACGCCAAACTATATTAAAGACCATTGCCAATTAATCATTGCCGATATTGGATTATAGATTATAAGTTTCCCAACTAGTTCCCATACAAGTTTGCTGGACTTAAGTTAAACTCTTTGTTTTCTGTGAACCATTCAATGATCCGATAAGACTTTAATAAAAATCCGAGTAATATTAAGCCCACTTCACCTGAGGATGTAACCTCGTATAACAGATGTACTTACACCTTTATTGTAAAAAATCAAATATTTCCTGTAGCCTTTTAAAAGAGAAATAATCACAGATTGACCAATTGCCCAAATTGAGAAATTTGAAGGGACCATTATGTTGCTATTTCATTATTTGACAATCAAATAAATGTCGAACGTATTCAGGTTCCAAAAAAAGCAAAAATTTGTACATATTTAGTTTGCTCACCGGACCGCTCGGAGCAGTGGCGGGTACACGCGGGTATCACCTTGGTGACTCGGGTTCAATACCCCTTTCTGTTGCATGTGAGTTTAATTGGTGGTTGCCATTCCGGAGAGATGGGATTTCCTCCGTTTACTCGAGTCTCCGCTCCAAACAAGGCCAAGCCGATTTTTTTTTTGTATTTCATGTAAAACTTCACACTTGGAACTTCGTTATTTGTCCAAATTGTACGAGTCTAGTTAATGAAGTAGGAGGTGGGACACTCTTGCTAAAGCCCCTTTAAAATGACCTATACACAGTTGCACGGTATTTTTTAACACGTTTCTAACATAATTATAGGATAACATGTGAGTTTTAACGCGTGCTTAACTAACTGAACTATGTGGTCTAAAGTAGGTTTAAACACGTGTCTCACATACATTTATCCTTTGACCAATTTGTACAAATATAGTTTGTTAGCTATGTGCAATTTTGTGAGAATAGATTTCGGGGTTTTGACGACAATCTTCTGAAGATTATCAAATAAGTCACAATGTATAAGTCAGAGTCGGGAAAATTATAAATGATATTTTTAATATAAATCATTATTCAATAATTTCATTATCAAAACGAAACAATATCAGCAAAATAAAAGTATTGCAATCCATAGCTATAATGACTCTTGCTTGTGACTTGCTTACTTGTTGTGTTTAGTGTTACAAGTTTGTCATGAAACCATTTTTTATATCGCGAAATATGCACACCACTGGAATACGTATTTGATGTCATAGGCAACGGTGAAGTTAGATTTTTAGGGCAAAATGCTGTACTCAATAACTATTCGATATACAAGCGTAGAGATAACATTGCATTATTCATGCGACAGTTAAGATGAAAACGTTTGCAGTTTATGATTTTACGTTTTCTTGCGGAAAAATATATTGCTATTCATATATATCAAATTGCTAATTTGCCAGTTAACCAGAAATGTAACTTTTCATGCGAAAATGTAAAGAGTTGTAATACATTAAGTATAAACATCTCTATCATAATAATTTATTATAATCAATTACATATCATATAAGGCGGACATTTACACTAATAGATTATTTACATCTAGTTACACACATATTTCATCCCCAATTACAAATAATCATTATCGCATCCTCCGTATAAAGAAAATGCAATAACGAGAGATGAATCATTGTTTATCGACCAATAAACAACTTTTTGGAATGATGATGCATATGAACTCAACTTCCATAAACAGTTCATAATTTCATTCCTCCACTAACGTAGTAACAGTTATACCCGAAAATACACATGTATCAACTGTAAAGTAATTTACGTATATAATACATAAGGTAGGACGTCTTAAAATACAAATGTAACATCTGTTAATTAATGCTCGTATATAATACATACGGTCGGACGCCCTAAAATACAAATGTAACATCTGTTAATTAATACTAGTATATAATACAAAAGGTCGGACGCCCGTAAATACAATTGTGACAACTGTTAATTAATACTCGTATATAATAAATACGGTCGGACGCCCTAAAATACAAATGCAACATCTGTTAATTAATGTTCGTATATAATGCATACGGTCGGACGCCCTAAAATACAAATGTATTATCTGACAGTTATTACTCGTATATAATGCATACGGTCGGACGCCCTAATATACAAATGTAACATCTGTTAATTTATACTCGTGTATAATGCATACGGTCGGACGCCCTTAAATGCAAATGTAACATCTGTTAATTAATGCTCGTATATAATACATAAGGTCGGACGCCCTAAAATACAAATGTAACATCTGTTAATTAATGCTCGTATATAAAACATAAGGTCGAACGCCCTAAAATACAAATGTAACATCTGTTAATTAATACTCGTATATAATACATAAGGTCGGACGCCCTAAAATACAAATGTAACATCTGTTAATTAATGCTCGTATATAATTCACACGGTCGGACGCCCTAAAATACAAATGTAACATCTGTTAATTAATGCTCGTATATAATACATAAGGTCGGACGCCTTAAAATACAAATGTAACATCTGTTAATTAATGCTCGTATATAATACATATGGTCGGACGTCCTAAAATACAAATGTAACATTTGTTAATTAATGCTCGTATATAATACACACGGTCGGACGCCTTAAAATACAAATGTAACATCTGCTAATTAATGCTCGCATATAATACATACGGTCGGACGCCCTAAAATACAAATGTAACATCTGTTAATTCATACTCGTATATAATGCATAAGGTCGGACGCCCTAAAATACAAATGTAACATCTGTTAATTAATGCTCGTATATAAAACATAAGGTCGAACGCCCTAAAATACAAATGTAACATCTGTTAATTAATACTCGTATATAATACATAAGGTCGGACGCCCTAAAATGCAAATGTAACATCTGTTAATTAATGCTCGTATATAATACACACGGTCGGACGCCCTAAAATACAAATGTAACATCTGTTAATTAATGCTCGTATATAATACATAAGGTCGGACGCCTTAAAATACAAATGTAACATCTGTTAATTAATGCTCGTATATAATACATATGATCGGACGTCCTAAAATACAAATGTAACATTTGTTAATTAATGCTCGTATATAATACACACGGTCGGACGCCCTAAAATACAAATGTAACATCTGCTAATTAATGCTCGTATATAATACATACGGTCGGACGCCCTAAAATACAAATGTAACATCTGTTAATTCATACTCGTATATAATGCATAAGGTCGGACGCCCTAAAATACAAATGTAACATCTGTTAATTAATGCTCGTATATAAAACATACGGTCGGACGCCCTAAAATACAAATGTAACATCTGCTAATTAATGCTCGTATATAATACATAAGGTCGGACGCCCTAAAATACAAATGTGACATCTGTTAATTAATGCTCGTATATAATACATACGGTTGGACGCCCTAAAATACAAATGTAACATATGTTAATTAATACTCGTATATAATGCATAAGGTCGGACGTCCTAAAATACAAATGTAACATCTGTTAATTAATACTCGTATATAATGCATACGGTCGTACGCCCTAATATACAAATGTAACATCTGATAATTAATACTCGAATATAATGCATACGGTCGGACCCTCTAAAATACAAATGTAACATCTGTTAATTAATACTCGTATATAATGCACACGGTCGGACGCCCTAAAATACAAATGTAACATCTGTTAATTAATGCTCGTATATAATACATAAGGTCGGACGCCCTAAAATACAAATTTAACATCTGTTAATTAATGCTCGTATATAATGCATACGGTCGGACGCCCTGAAATACAAATGTAACATCTTTTAATTAATGTTCGTATATAATACATATGGTCGGACGCCCTAAAATACAAATGTAACATCTGTTAATTAATGCTCGTATATAATACATACGGTCGGACGCCCTAAAATACAAATGTAACATCTGTTAATTAATGCTCGCATATAATACATACGGTCGGACGCCCTAAAATACAAATGTAACATCTGTTAATTAATGCTCGTATACAATTGATACGGTCGGACGAACTTAATACCCATGTAACCTCTGTTAATTTAAACCCATGTCACGGACTTTCAAGTGCTATGATTCCTTTAATCTACTTTGATACAACGTTTTCATTTCAAAGGATAAAGGTTAAGTGGTATTAATTCGATATATTAAAAAGGCAGCTGTGGACTGTCGAAACGACAAACTACCTATCAACCGGTTCGTAATGACATAGTAGCACTGGGTTTTCTACAATGATGTATTAAATGGATATCTTGACTCGGTCGGACAGTTAAGGTATGATTTTATTGTTGTTTACTAATTTAAAGCGTTCTATAAATTTCGTATTCTGTGTCGGATCAAGGATAAAAACGACCCATTCGTACAGCAGAAATGTTTTATGAAAAATAAGTATCGTGCTTACATGTTATGTTTGTGTGCCAGTGCTATTATGTGGTCTTTCGTGACTTTAATGTCGAAAGGTAACGATTTTTCAACCAGATAATATGTTTGTTTTTTTTTCAAACGTAAAAGTGAAATGTTTGCTAATATATCCAGCACAATGTTAAAATAACATGGATATTGACTAAACTTATTGAGATATTTTACTTACATTCTTTGATACATATACCACTCAAAATTTGCGAAGGATCACTTTTTATTTTCACATTACTGTATCTCCAATTTTGGATTTCGTTCATCTAAATTGTTATATTGCAGGTTTTGATATTAGAATGTGTGTTTTTGATTTTATTGTATGTATTGATTTATCATTGATGCGTGACGCTGGCTGAATCTAGCTAGAGTGAACTTCAAATTACACATACTATAACAAGTGATCCTTAGCGATTTTTGAGTAGTATATATGTTTTCTGTACCTTAGATATAGTTGACCTAAGCATAAGGTTTTCAAAGGGTAAGTACGACACGTTGAATACGTGTACTTTAAGACCGCGTTTCACACATCAGCGATTGTTTACCAAATTATACAAAATAAATTGAATATGAATATTTTATGAAACGTTCGACATTTCCATCGGTTTTTATCAAACACATTTGTGTACTTAACAAGCAAGTTAATTAAAACTTGATATCATTTACTATTCTTTCTGTCAGACTTAGTCCCTGAAGACGAATTTAGACAACATCGAGTGCTGATCACTGGTTTCCGGCATGTCACTCTTTTGCGTACAGACGCATGATCTGTCATGGCAGGATCGAACCGTCAACATCGAGCTCATGATATCGCCTGCTCGCTCCCAACTGCTCTACAACAAGCACAAAGGACTCAAGACGAAGTACGAGCAGGTGGAGAGTAATCTCGAACGGGAAAAGGAGTCGTACTTACGTAGCTATAAGACGGACCAACGCTTGATGGAGCGACAGAAAGAGCAGTACTCAAAGCGGCGGAACACTATCATTCTGAGGAGGGCGGTCGCGGAAAGAAGGCGGTCGAGTTTTGGCGGAAGGTCGTCGGCGCCGGCAAGGCTTGAGGCGGATTTTTTGGGCTCGTCCGAGATGAGACCAACTTTTGTAACGGAAATCAACCTGCGCGAATCGAAATCCGCCGACCCTAGAATGACCGTGCCGAGTCGTAACCCGGAACTGACGACGCTGCTTCCGCGACTTACAGCCGATACACCTGACTTTCGAAACCTTTCTCCGTGTATCATGAATACGTCGCCTTCAGCGGGAAAGCCTTTCCTTGAGAGAAAGAAATCTGTGAGATTCGAACGGCTGACTTCCGGTTGTAGACGTGGTGCGAAGATTGACGAAAACACCCAAATTGAAGAGGACAGTTCTGTGCTGCCTATAGAAGACAGAATCAAACGCTTTCTTAAGTCTCAGGGCGATTTCAATAAAAGGGTTCCCGAAAAAATCAATCTTGTTGACAGTAAAAAGCTGCAACCTATCATAAACCGGTCTTTAAACGGAACCCTCTCGGTGAACTTGGGCAAATTGGAAAACGCGTTTGATGAGTTTTGTGTGGACGAAAGTGATGAAGGACTGCACCGGATGGTCCGCTACGCGGCGAGGTTGAAAGCGAACGTGAGGAATGCCCAGAACTCCAGCATAATGCCGCGTCGAGCCAGTGTGTTTGCCATGTAGCGGGGCGTGCATGGCGTATTGCAATACAATATTACAATATTATTGCTACGTATGTGAACGGTGTTTACTTTTATGAAAGCTTTTCAGTATTAAAGTGGAAATGTAAAAGTTCTTTTTTGATAAAAAAATAGTCAAGACCATTAAAAATGACATACTTTAAACTATAATGTAATGCGAGCATTCAAAAAGAAAGCTGGAAAAAATGCAAAACTAAATAAGTAATAAAAATGTTATTATAATTAAGGTGCTGTTTACAAGATAATGGATTTGATTGTATTGCATAATGAGGCGCACAATACAATAATTAAATATTTTGTCAATTAGCAATAAGACAGTGTATTTCTATGGTGTTTATATAACTGACGTGATATTGCGCAAAGCTTTCTTGAAAATGTTAATATTTATATGATTCACCAAATTTGCTATTAAAATTTAATATTTTTCACAAAGATTTTACCTAGCGAGCGAGCGGAATAAACATTTGCGTTATGTTTTATTTATGTGCTAAAACAACATGTTGTGGTCAAATGCTAATATCTTCGTTGCATGTCGGTCATTCACCTCGGAATACACACAACTTGGTTTATTCTCCTTAGGCTTGCTTGTGTTCAATGCCTTAACCCATTTATGCCTTGATATTTGGCGTGCATGTGTATCTCATGGAGCTGCACATTTTGAATGGTGAAAGGTCATTGTCATCCTTCAAGGTCAAAGGTAACAAAAACAAAATCCAAGGGATGTAACAAACGTTAAAGGGAGATAATTTCTATTTTATATCATTTGGCAGGTACAGATCATTTTCACAAGGAAAGTAATATTTTTTAAACGGGTATAATAAAAAAAATATTCATAGCGGCGCTATATATATATTACCCGACGTCGATCGCTAATGAAGATAAAACAGATTTAATGTTCGAGTTGAATATATACGATGGTTTGTTGAATTGTGTGTTAATGTCAAATTGTTGATATTTCCAACTTACTAAATGTTAATTATGGTAGTTTTATGTTCATTGTATATTATATTGTATACGTAGAAAAAAAACGTATCGATACTGAAACCAATTTATATATTTTCTCATAGTGTGCGTATAATGTTCACTAAAATAGTTTATGTGGACGTTGATGGTTTTGCTCACAATATGAGCCACAATCTGGGAAAACGGGGCGTAATGCATGTGCGTGAAGTATCGTCCCACATTAGCATAGGCCGTCCGCTCAGGCTAATCAGGGACGACACTTTCCGCTTTGATGGAATTTTTAGATTTAAAGAATCTCTTTTTAACGAAAATCCAGTTTAGGCGAAAAGTGTTGTCCCTGATTAGATTGAGCGCACTGCACATGCTAATCTGGGACATTACTTAACGCACATGCATTAAGCCCAATTTCCCAGAATGAGGCTCGTATGATAAGTACGTCATCAGTGTTTGTAAGTACGTTATCAGTGTTTGTAAGTACGTCATCAGTGTTTGCGTGTCCCCAAAGTTTCACCGAGTCTCTTGGAGTCCTTGTCAACAGAAATAACCAAAATAGAGTTGGTCGTGTTCTGATATTTTGATCCAGTTACAAACATTAACTCACGTCTTCTGTAATTTAAACACCTGCATTCTAAATTAGCATTACTCTTATATTAGCTGACAATATAATAACTAATTTTGAAGACAAAACATTCGAGGCTGCTATGTTTACACTTTCGATTAGCAACGACTGAGCTGATATTTGACTGCAATACAACAATTTCGCATGTGTTCATATTACATTAATTAACTCGTAAAAATAGTTTGAACGTTCTAATTATTATGCTGAGCTTATCAGTGATTTTTGTAATATGCATGCATCCATGATAACAGTTATCTTTCGCATCTTTAATAATTCATTCGAAAAACTCTCGGTGCCAATTAAGAAAATGTTAAAAGTTTCAAATCCGGACATGGACGTTTATTATGAATTTTAAAGTTAGTTTTCACTCGTAATCCCTTGTATTACACTGCGTTCTGTGTAAGCAAAAAAAGCAGCTGTTAGTTAGTTCGTGCATCCCTGTCATACTCATCGCGTGTTGAGGTGCGTTTACTGTGAACACTAGTGATGTATGAGACAATTAACCATGACATAAACAAATTTAAAATAGCATAACGTCTCAATGCGTTTAAAATGTTAATACAAATAAACAAATAACAAGGAATAGTTCATTTAATAAAGTTGAAAACACATTCTTCAGACTTTAATCGCTTAATGAAACCATATTGTGCTTATTGCGATGTTGAGAAGGGAAGTAATAAAATCATTTAAATGGTAAAGTACAGTGCATTCAGGATAGAATGCAGTTTACTCTATAGCCATATAATCTAAAATTCAATTGAACCAAATGTGATATGTTAATCACCTCACTGTGCTTAATCCGTTTTTTACAAAAAGTCTTATTCAAGATATGTTAAATAAATATCAGTCATTTACTTGATGTCGTGTTTATGAGATTTGTTCACAAACTTATGCTTTTGAAACAAAATGTTATTGTATTCACAAGTATCAGACTTTAATAAGAACAGCCTCATGTTTTAAATGGTTCTGTAAGTGGGTTATCCGTTTAACACGTTTTTACACGATGATATACATGTTTTCACCATGGCACTCGGGTCAGTCTGTGTTTCAATTAACCGGATATAATAAAAACACTCATGGCACTTTGACGTTATAACGTCATCTTTGATATTACACCCTCTCGCGACGCCATCTAGACGCAGGTGCGTGTTTCTGTGGGCTGGTACGGTGTCTGTATGGTGATATCAGTCTGTTGGAACCAGTCCACGGCGTACTGGAAACACACACAAGAAATATCTTACAAATGTAAGACGCCATTGACATAGACAGTATGACGTCATCATATAAATAGAGCTGGGTTCTGTGAAAACTGGGCTTAATGAAATTGCGTGTCATCCCAAGTTAGGTTGTGCAGTTCGTTCAGGTTAATCGGGCATGACACTTTCCGCCCAAACTTTATTTTCGCTAAGAAGATACTTCCTTTAAACGAAACATTTTATAAAAGCGGAAGGTTAAGTCCCTGATCATATTGTGCAGTCCACACATGCAGAAAGCCCTGTTTTTCCAAAACGAGGTTCAAATCCATGGGAGCTTATATGATCAGAAAGCCGCAAATAAAACCAAACAGCTTAAAGGTAACTGTTTATGACCAGCTATGAAGTTGAAGCAATGCACCATTGTTAAATGCCTATGCAATCTATTGAAATGAAAACTTGCGATTTAAATCCCACAATGCACGAACCTTCCCTTCAAAAGACCACAAAATACCAGGAACCAAATGGTATGATTTGCTACACGAAACATAACGATCCGATTCTATTGTGCCTACCGAGGGATCTTGTCTGGAGGACCAGCACTGGGCGTTCTCGATGGAGTTCTGAAGGGCGTGCTTGAGGTTAACGCGCATCACGTTGTTGTTCGACCAATCAGTGGCGAGCAGGGTGTTAAAAACGTCACTTCCGTTCACCGGCTGGCCGATTTGATTTCGCAGCTGGTCGTAGTTGGACCAGCTCATACATCCCTCTAGCATCTTGCGCGGGTAGTAGAGAACGTAGGCTCGACACAGCTCGTTGTCGGGATGCCACCCACCCTGGAGTAGAGGTGTGAGTTATTAAAATTGCTATCAAACGCCTGGACACATGGGCATCGCCACTAGAGTGTGCGTATGTCATTTAGTGAGAATGGATAGTTCCACGGGGCAAGCTGGCCTCAGGGCGAGCCCAATTAAGGAGCTTCTGTATCAACAGCCGACACAGGTTGTGATTTTTTTATAGAGTTTGTCGAAGCTTTAATGTTAATCTACTAATTGCGTGTATGTAATTAATTACGTGTTATCTTTATAATTACCATCCCCACTTCACGATATATTGACTGTTGAAGACGATATTGCATACCAGATTAAGTAAATAAAATTAATCAATACTTATATGTTTAGCATTATCTACACGGAACGCACAAAAGGCATACTTTTAAACAACACATACTCTTAACCCATGTATGCCTTGCGTCTAGAAAAAATGCCTTGGAAAAACAGCGTAGACCCAGATGAGACGCCGCATGATGCGGCGTCGCATCAGGGTCTTCGCTGTTTGCTTAAATAATTTTCTGTAAGAAATATTCTAAATATAGAAATAAATATACTAGACATCCCTAATTTTGGAAATAAATTGATCCGATTTAGAAGGACGGTAGAGTCCACTAGGCATAAATGGGTTAATATGTTATATCGTTTGTATACAGTATATTCGTACTACAAACATAACTTACCAATGTGGGGAAGCCTCGGGTCGAGGAATCATAGGTGCACTCCAGCATCAGGTGATCAGTCTGTAAGCAGCATCAATACCATCAACATACGTGACATCGACATGTGTTTAATTATATTAATCTTTTGACAAGCTCACGTGTGTATATGTACATAGAATACATAGAGCGTGAATACATGTGTGTGGAAAGCATAAGGGTTGCGGTTTATATTTCTGTTATCCGAACAACGTCCGGCATTCCGAACGATTAAGTATGCGTCACTAGCAGGCGCTCAAAATGTTAAAATATGAGAAATATTATTCATAAGAAGATAGTTAACTATTAACTTTTCACTAAACAAGTATTTGCTCTAGACGAAAAACGCCAGTGGCAAGTGATCTGTTTTCTTTTATATGTATAGCAAAATAAATTGATATTAAGAGTATTCAAAACAGAAGCTTTGTAGACAGCAACTTACGAAAGACACGTTACGTCGCTTCTCTGCCACGCGGAACGCCTGCTGGTCACTGTCGAAGGCGCCGTCATACGCCAACCAGGGGTTCTCCACGTACGCACCGGAAGACGTCTTCGTTACGTGACGTAACTTCATCTCCGTTGCAAGATCGTGCGAGTGGAACTTGGCTCCAACAACTGTCATCGGTAGCGCGTTCTGAGTACTGTTCATTCCCTGAGGAGAGAAATTGCCATTTCATTTACTTCTGTTGCTCCCATTATCTAAAGGGACAACTAATGGACAATAAGACTGATATGAGGATATTTTTAGATTGATGCATGGATGGTTAACGACCGGGCGGGCGGGTGGGCGGACTGCATGGATGGTTAACGACCGGGTGGGCGGGTGGGCGGACTGCATGGATGGTTAACGACCGGGCGGGCGGGTGGGCGGACGGCGTAACACCGGTGGTTTCTGGTCATCTTTAGTTCTTATCAGCTAATGCTTATGTAAATGTTTTGCATCATGCATTAATAAAACGCATGAAGAGGTATTTGGGATCAGTCGTGTAAGGGTCAATGTGACGTTACTGACGATAGAAAAAAAGCCTCCGCTGAATGAATTCAGTTTGAATGGATGTATAGTGCTGAAATTGTGCATGTAGACAGCTTATATGCAGATCTACATTGCGGCTGAAAGTGTGCATGTAGACAGCTTATATGCAGATCTACATTGAGGCTGAAATTGTGCATGTAGACAGTTTATATTCAGATCTACATTGAGGCTGAAAGTGTGCATGTAGACAGCTTATATGCAGATCTACATTGAGGCTGAAAGTGTGCATGTAGACAGCTTATATGCAGATCTACATTGAGGCTGAAAGTGTGCATGTAGACAGCTTATATGCAGATCTACATTGAGGCTGAAAGTGTGCATGTAGACAGCTTATATGCAGATCTACATTGAGGCTGAAAGTGTGCATGTAGACAGCTTATATGCAGATCTACATTGAGGCTGAAAGTGTGCATGTAGACAGCTTATATGCAGATCTACATTGAGGCTGAAAGTGTGCATGTAGACAGCTTATATGCAGATCTACATTGAGAGTGCAGGTCACAGTTTTTAAAAATAGAAAAATGTCATCACTTGCCAAAATAGAGGATGAGCTACCGGTTGAAATGAACTTGTTTATCTTTATAAAGCTATCAAAGTCGAAGCCAGATCATTGGCTTGCGTTCGAATCAGTGTGTGCGCTCCCCCTGCGTTGGTTCGTCCAGCAGGTTACATGCAATAACATTTTGGCAACATTAGGCGCACCAATGCGGCAAATACTCCTAGATAAGGCAGCCATTATAACAGTAGGTCTTGGAGTTTCACCTGCAGGATTGCATTTTGTTCAATTCTTTCCTAATCAGGAACAAAGTGGAAATTGCTATAATATACTAACAGCATTAAACCAGAAAAAACTTCTAATTACTCACAGACTATTCAGGTTTTATGCTGTTTGCTGCTCATCAGTATCTAAGGGATGAACATATTATCTTTAAACTTGAATATTTTCAGAAAAGTCTTTAATTAATTTGATTTTATCATGGACTCAAAACAGGTAAAAATATTATCTTAGGGGTAAGAGGTTTAAACGGTAAGCAGATTTAAAACCGTGATCAATATTTTTCCGGATAGTCTTATCCATGTTATGCAGCGTTCGATGGCATACATTATTATGGTCATTCTTGCCCATTAAATGCAGCGTCCAATAATATAAGTTTCAATGACATTCTTACCATTGCATGCATTTATCAATGAGATTAGTTGTTTCGAACGTTCTTACCCATTGGATGCAGCGCTCGGAGCAGTATGCCCGCTGCTGGAAGCTCGGCTCGCCCGGGGGGATGTACTGCAGCCAGTTGGGGCTGATGATGTTACCCATGGACAGGAAGGCGGCATCGTTGGTCCGCAGGTCCGCTGTGTACGTCAGCTGGATACCGGAACTGTCCACAAGATCTGCGCGATAGACGGGTTTTTGTAAAAGTGGATTTCCTACTTACGGGATCTTGTCATTTCATGCTTATTGGCTCTCTTAACATACTTATGTCACTATTATGTTTTTAAACGCGGGTTAAATGAAATTCGACCATAAATCGAATTTTATAGATAACCTATTAATGCAGTAATCTATTTGTTATTATAAATTCGAAAATAGATGACAAATACATGCAGATATATATCACGTTAGTTGATGTGTACCCGATTACCGATATGTACTTCTCGCTGATTTTTTACAACATTTTCAATAAAAATATCCTCCTTATTTCCAATAAACATACACACATATTTGTATTTTCAATTAAATATCCGAATGTGGATGTTGAACACTTTACATATCTAGTCCATGCACACGTCTGATGGGTACTTACTTGGTGTTTGCAGCTCATTGACATAGTGTGTGGCCAGCACGTACAGGTTCGATTCCCCCGTGCCCCCGATAGGGATACCAACGTCTTCCGGTAGGTAGAAGTCCTGTAAAGGTAATGTACCGCATATTAAGCTTGTTGTAGATTAGTAGCTGCATTTCGGAAAAAAAGAATCGACATTCTTTTTTTCAGATTATGAAACAATATTACTGGATATAAAATAGATTACTAGTACATCATTCCATTAGATATTTTGTTCAACCGTATTTTATTTCAACAACAAACACTTTTCCAACACAAAAATGCTTTCAACGAACAGGCGTTTGCGTAAAGTAAAGTTATCACAGATAATTACAAATAAAACAGTTACACCAATGTTTTTGCATCATTATCGACAACCGAAGTCATTATTTCGGTAAAGAAATACACCACGATGCCATATTTAACACTAGGATCAGGCGACCACGGTGTGATCACCTCTTTGTTCCTGTGCCCGAAGCTCGCCACGTGCTCGCGGCAGAACTGCACGTGATCGGGCGCGTCCGAGAAGCAGTTGAAGCTCGCACCGTTCACGAGTAGGCTGGCGGGGTCTGCGATGCGGCACCTGTAGAGGACCATGTGGTCCACGTACTGCTCCATACCGGGGCTGAACACCGGTGACATCTGAAAAATAGGCGTCGCATTTTAGCTTTAAAAGTCCGTCATCGCCGGCATACAGCGAGTAATGGTAATAATATTAAAGACGCTTGAGTGCATATTTGCGATAAGCATTTATGCACATAGCATTAGTTATATGATAAAACGTTTTAAATGTATTCATCGATTTAAAAAACAATCATTACAAAGCATCCTAATATCATATAATAAAATGTCCTGTTGCACTAACTGTCTGATCGACATTATTTAAGTTATATCATCGTATGAGCTTAATGGATGTATACGCACCTTGATGATGTGATATTTAACGTTAACGTCGCTGAGGTCGAACAGGCGACAGTTGTACGTACTCGTATTTGCAACCGGGATCGAAAACTGAAAACATCAGGACCCAATTAACAGAAAACAAACCCACCCAAATAATCTGAAAACAAAATCCTTCAAAACCTTATGAACTAAAATCAAATTATCCAAATTCGATCGTTAACTAAAAAATTGAGGTATACGAATTTCGGAGCAACATGTCAAAAACGGCAAAATAATCATAATCGGAGCGCGATTCCAAATTCCGTCATAATTTGATCTTGAAACAACAGATCACAAATGTGACCGTGGCCTTAAAACCCCAACGTGGTAAATGAAAAGATCACAACGGAACAAAATACGAAAGCTAAAGTTACGGACTTACGTTGTCATTGGTGAAGTCAATCACGCTGCTGTCGATAGGAAGCTCCGCGGGCGGATGTGACGTAGTCATGAGAGACACCGATTTCCGGCCTCTCACGGTGTGACGTATCAGGGGGTTGGGGCTGGTGACGTCAGGGTCCTCGGTGTGGTACGCATAGATAAGACGCTGTGTGTCCCTCTGAAACAACCAAGCGCTTTACGTAACGATGCCGCAAGTTTGTTTTCAACAAATCGAGATACACATGTAACAGCTTAAATCGACCCATACAAATCACATGACAGGGATTTACAACTGTTATAGAAACACGTACCGTAAAGCTAGACCATTAAAAAAACGTTGTTCTACCATAAAGCTACTAATAGTTTTGCCAAATAAGGACACAATAAAAAATACTTTTGTTCGACGATCTTCGTCAGCAAAACACATTTAAATAACACATATTGACTTCCAACAAACGTCAAGCGTATCAACATCTGACGTACGGTTATCTTGAAGTCGCCCAGCGTGTCGCAGGTGTCGAGTGCCCGAGTGAAGCCCAACACGGTCCAGCCAGCCTCCTCGTACCCGTAGTCGACCAGCCAGTCCTGGGACGAGTCGACTGTGGGCGCCTCGTACCGCTCCGTGTGGTAGTCCTGAAACAATACACGGAGATCAAAGCACTAAATGGCTTAAACATTTCGACTGATAGTCCTGATATATTGAACAGCGTTGCATCATATGGCTCTGTCTGATAGCCATGACTTAAATGCTATACAATAAATTAAATGGTACATTTATTTTGCACTGCGTGTAGTCTTTAAAATCATTGTAATATAGGCTATTATTCTATATCCAATAAATTCATCCAATCGGCATTCTTCATATGTACCACGTGACCGTCCAATATATTCCGGTATTGGATCCAAAAAGTCTGTATTTTTTCCATATTGGACAGTTGAGTACAAGTGCACTAAGCAATTGTTTTATAACGATTAAAGCCGTTACCGAGAAAAAGTATCCGAATGTACTATAATCGATTAACACAGGCGATATTTTGCTTGTATGTCTCTTTTTAATACTTTCCTATTGAAAATATGAGAGGAAATAAAAAAACGAATCGAGAATGTGATATTTAATTATTTTTTATTGTTAGAAATTAAAAAAAAATGCAAAAGCAAGTGATATTGTTATTGCTAGAAATTGAAAACAAATACTGGTCATGTACGTAATTCCGGCCACTTTTGGGACTATTTAAAAAAAATCTTTAATGTTAGGCAACTGGTTGAAACTAAACTTCACATATATAATCCTGGGTTCAAAACTCACCTAGCATGAAAATTTAAATAGAATTAGATCAGTGAATGTTACTTAATGAACAGAAAATGATGACATGTAAACTATCCATTTTCGTAGGTTAAATGTACCTAAAAAATCGGCCACTTTTCAGTTTGATCTGCAGATAAAATTACAAAGCAATATCTTTTGACAAATGTCCTCAATTTCAGAGTATTAATCAATGTTTATACTATTAAATTTTTTTATTTGAAATTTAAAATAAATGCGAAATTATTATACCAGTTACTCCCCCTACCTATTTTAATAAATATAAACAATGGAAAACTGCTATTTCATAAAAAAATATTTGTTTTTAATGTGTTAAATAAAAACATTCAAACATAGCTAAAAAAGTTAACACATTTTGTTTGAAAAGTTGACTTCAGTGTTGATTATTAGTAAACGCTTGTATATAATATTAAAACATGTAATCTAGTAATATTCTTATCAAGGGAGGTAATTCATATATTAAAAATTTATATTTAGGTTCTGATTTGTATGTTTTGAATATAAGTTTTTGTACAATTAATTGGTAAAACTTTTTAATTAAAGTTTATAAGATAAAATAAAAATAATTTTATCAAATATATTTGTTTCTTATATGATTATAATTGTTGCAACTAATGATGACATCACTTTCCCCATGAGCCAAATATTTCCTGCTATATTTGTGACATTTTAACACAATAGTTTACAGTGATATGGTTCTTACATTTGCAAAATATTGAGAGTGGTGATGGTTTTCATGTTGATTTTTCTAAATAAAAACAAAATATGTGCGTAAAGATCATGAAAATGATTTTACACAGGTGGCCGATTTTTTACGTACAGGCCGGAATTACGTACATGACCAGTATGCAACAGCAAAACAAAATGACAACTTTAATCCAATGTTAGCCTAATTACATCTAAGTTACAATGATATGCATTTCCATTTTCCATTTTCTGTTCTTCCATCCATTTATCGAAATGCATTTTAAACCACAGTATTTGTTGATAGCGTTTGTACACATGCTCACCATTCTGACCCAAAGGCCAAAACACAATTTACGAATTCGTAATGCTGTCGGAGCGAGTTATTTTATTCCTATCGAAGTTAACAATTATGCATGACAAACACACACTCCGAAATACGTTTTGCCTTTTGGATTCGTTCAATGCGATCAAAATGGTATAATTTGCTACTAGATTTATTAAACACTACCACCTCCATATTGTTGTCCCTAAAATGCAGAGTCTTGCTTATCCTAGTATGTTTCGTCAGAGAAATGACGTCACACGAGATACGTCATAAAGTGCGTAATCAATGAATGAAAATAAAAATACGGAAAGCTGGTTTGGTAATGAGGATATAGAATAAAAAGTTTATTAGACGTTTAAACTGTACAATACGTGATATATTTGGACTCGCACACAGTTTGAAGTCATATTGGACTCGCCTAACGGCTCGTCCAATATGACTTCAAACTGTGTGCTCGTCCAAATATATCTCCGTATTGTACAGTGAAACGTCTAATAACCTATAATTACCGGAATTGTTTTCTCAATGATACACGCGATTACACATTACAATATACTGACTATAGCAGACATCTATTGTCTAATGTCTTAAGATCATACTTCTGAAGTTATTGTGTGATGCTTACAATTACCAAAACTCTTTTAACGATATTGGACCTATATGCGTCCATTATCAAATGCAGAAAACATTAACAATTTAGGATGATCTTTTCTTTTTACAATGGCAACTAAACAAATAAGGTTATATATTGGTCTTTTTTTTTAAATATAAAACTTATTACACAGTTAGTTTACATGACAATTTTGTTCATTTTTAAAATGCTTCGAATTTAAAACGGTTTATTCACGGCGTTAGATTCCCCTTAATTTAACGTTTAAAGAATGCATGTCTCTTACAATGTTTATTCATAAATTCCAAAATACATTTTAAGTATTTGGTATTTAATGTACAAGTTTTATAACCCGAAACGGACGTCATAGTAATAAATATGCAGACCAAACATAATTAATCTTATTTCAACAATTATGCAACTGAAGACACATTAAAAAGGTCGAGTAGTGTTTACTTTTACAAGTTTTTTCTGTCAAATAGTACTATTAAATTTCACGCATGGATTTTCTCCTAACGTTTTTACATTTTATAAATATCCAACGGTGTATAAGCGTGATATTATTTCGATATCCTGTCGGCGTTCCAATACCTTGTATGCCTGAATGTAGAGTGGAACATTCAGTTAATATTTCATAGAACTAGTTCAGTTATCTATAGGCGTTACAGGCAAAATAAATGCACGGTTTGAGAAGAAAAATCGCTTAACATATACTAAGCATTTACAGACACTGTAGTTTACACAGTTTTAATTACAACGTGGACTCCATTTATTTATTCTTTAAACTTTATTTACGCAAATGTTGTTTGATTCGTGAGAACGGTTATGTTTGAAACTATGATTATACTAATTTTCAATATTCTATTATTTATTTTTTAACCAATATTCGATTGTTATGACGAAAATAACTAACATTTCGCCTCTAAATCACAAACATTAAACCTGAACATGAATATGTCATGTTGGCTGACAACAATAGGAATATAAATGTTTAACGGTATATTTACTCGTCAACTCAACATATTTATATACAGAAAAAACAATACTCCTATTGTTTTATTAATTATTAATGGTATCTACGAAGAAAAATTGCAACCAAATGTTTCGTTATTTGACACGTGCTCTTTAACGCAAGTTATGCTTCAGTTGTTGTTGAAGGAGTATAACGGATTGGGTCCAATTTGATAAATATGTAAACTCATTATGTATTACGAATATGGCTACATTGTATACACAAAACGTAAATCCATGAACTGTTACAAGCAACTGTACATGCAAAATAATACAATACTGTTATGCTATGCATATTGCCATACTGCTAATGAGCTATACAGCTTAGGTGACGTTGACGTCGTGTACAAAATCTCTATTTAAGGTCAATTCAGTCCATACATTCCGGATAGCTAAACACAATTAAACTCAGTTCTCGTGGTAAGCTTAACCCTGTACATGTCTAAACACAAAATCAGTCAAATCTCAAATTAAGGTAAACTGATTCCCTGTATTCCGGATAGCTAAACACAATTTAAGTCAATTCTCGTGGTAAGGTTAACCCTGTACATGCATTCCGCATTGCTTAACACGATGTCAGTCAAATCGCGTGGAAAGGTTAATTGAGAACATGCTTTCCGGATGGCTAAACACAATGTCAGTCAAATCTCGTGGCACGGTCAATTCAGTCCACGCTTTCCAAATATCTATAAACATTTTATATCAACTCTTATTTAAAATTTAGCACGCATAGCGCACCCAATCTGCTTAACACCTAGTTACCTGAAAGTGGACCTGGTTTCCGGCTACCCAGCCGATAATGACGTCAGCGGGCACCATGCGTCCGTCACGCGATATGCCGAAGCCGACGTAACCGAGAGTTTTCACTTGAACCTCGAACCAGATATGAGTGGCATTAAGGCCCCATCTGAAAACCAGCGAAACGTAGCGGAAACGTGATGAAACAACACAATAGGAACGCCTAAGAAATTATTCAACAAGTTTTTGTATTCTTGCATATTTTCTCTTCTTTTTAACTCCATACTTTCATTTGCCAATTGCTAAACAGAACTTTCAAAAGCAACATACAGATTCCAAAGTTTATGTTTACCGATTGCTCGATGATATTTTCCTTTTTTTGCTTATAGATAGCTTATAACCCAGGGATGTTTGTATAGGTCCCTGTTATAAATAACCATTTGCCATTTGGTAATGAGCAATGTGTATACAGGACCCTTCTCATCGAACATTTTTTTTTCTTAAGGTGGTCAATTGGCCGTCTGTTGTGAAGTTTAGTTATAAAAATGGACACAACCAGGAGCTAACATAAGCCGGATGTAAATATGTACAGATTTGGACACATTTTGATAATGGCGTAATTGTGTTTTTCTTTTATTGTAGATTCATAATTATTTGTTTAATATGTATATGCCATAAATTAATGTTTTAAGCTATTCACTGAAAGTTTTTATACAAGTATGTTTACCATTTATTAATATCATACATAACGCATGTACACTGGGGCTGTATAGATTTGGATCACCGTTTGTTTCCTATTGACAAGCAAATGATATTGATAAGTATTCGATTGTTAGAGAAGAATTGTTGAACTGATTTTACTAGCCAAATTGGAATTCACGAAAAAGAATCATTCAACTGTATCCGAGTACATGAGCTTCTGAGAAAGTCTTTACATGTCTCAATTTTTATTAGAACTTAATTGCATCCATAAAAAATCAAGCACCACATAAGGACGTGTCGAGCCATATCTCATCAATCTGTATCGAGGCATTTCGCTTTATCATGTTTTGACAGCAGCATTTTCAAGATTCTCTTGTGAAAATGCATCCCATTCATGCCAATGTGAACATTCCAATGCGTATCTTACCTGAGCACATAGGCGCCCTCATGGTCCATGTCGGTCACATACGGGTACCTCGTGTTAGGGGTCCGGTCCGGCATCTGGCCCCATACCACGCCCACAGACATTAAAAAGGCCGCAAGCATTCCGAGTCGCAACATTTCTGTGTGCTTTGTTTTCAATAATTTAACTGTTTATCAAGTCACCTGTCCTGTAAATCACAGTAGATATGCATTCACTATGTTTTGCTTAAACAATTAAAGCCGTCCCTTTATACTTTCACAAATAGTGTTTTACCTCGCACAATTAAATGGTAAATTGTTTGAAACGGTTTTCAAAAGGTTAACAGCAACAAGCACTCTGGCTAACACTATGTCGTTTTAGATATCTTGTTTTTATTAAAAAATGTGCAGATGTGCTGACACCAAAATCACAACAATAAACCTTAATTAAACAAAAACCATAACCACCTTTACCTAATTGCCGACAAAAACTAATGAGCGACACGACTGTATCGCTTTATAAACCACATTCACACACAGTGTTAACCGATCAGTGTCAACGTAAACAGACCACGTGACGTCAATACGTCAAACTTTTACGTAAGATGTTAACGCAAGCTAATTAACGTTTTATTGTTGTTTGTACAATGCAATGATATACAATCATTAATTACTGGCGTAATTTTGACGTATGATGTAAATTCACACTTTGGATACAACAATAATAATATATTTCGGCTGAGATTCAGATCGTAAAATATAAACACATTGTTTAGATAAACTGATCCCATGGCACTTCCGAACATTATTGGAATATGTACTATAACACGAAAGTATACAATTGAACATGTGAATATTCATCTTCTAGCAATCCTAAAACATACACTTTTTAAAACGATAAAGAAGCCTAAATAGATTCTTGTACATCTCGCGTTTTCTAAGACACTTAACGCTGACTCGTGTAACGGTACGCGATCCTTAAGGCTGACTCGTGTAACGGTACGCGTTCCTTAAGGCTGACTCGTGTAACGGTACGCGTCTCTAAAGGCTGACTCGTGTAACGGTACGCGTGTCTTACGGCTGACTCGTGTAACGGTACGCGTGCCTTAAGGCTGACTCGCGTAACGGTACGCGTTTCTTAAGAATGACTCGTGTAGCGGTACGCGTTCCTTAAGGCTGACTGGTGTAACGGTACGCGTTTCTTAAGGCTGACTCGCGTAACGGTACACGTTTCTTAAGAATGACTCGTGTAACGGTACGCGTTCCTTAAGGCTGCCTCGTGTAACGGTACGCGTCTCTTAAGGCTGACTCGTGTAACGGTACGCGTCTCTTAAGGCTGACTCGTGTAACGGTACGCGTCTCTTAAGGCTGACTCGTGTAACGGTACTCGTTCCTTAAGGCTGACGCGTGCAATGGCGAATGTTCGCGTGAATCGGTACCTGCATTTTAAGGACGGCACGTGTATGACGCTCTAAGTGTGTTTCTAATTACTAAAGTGAAGACTTTGTTGACAATTATTGGCTATATTTGTGCGCATTTCTTGAACCTTTGTAATTTAAAAACAAGGTACACGACGGTAAATAATATTGAATATAATACAAACTTCTCTTTGCTGTATGTTTGATGTTTGTTTGCTGTATAGTTCAGTGCAGTTAATTGCAATCTCTTTTTTTATAGTTTCTCACATAGCATGCACATGTGGTTAACCGTAGTCAAGTGTATTTGCTCCACACGATACTTTCTCACATAGCATGCACATGTGGTTAACCGTAGTCAAGTGTATTTGCTCCACACGATAGTTTCTCACATAGCATGCACATGTGGTTAACCGTAGTCAAGTGTATTTGCTCCACACGATACTTTCTCACACAGCATGCACATGTGGTTAACCGTAGTCAAGTGTATTTGCTCCACACGATAGTTTCTCACATAGCATGCACATGTGGTTAACCGTAGTCAAGTGTATTTGCTCCACACGATAGTTTCTCACATAGCATGCACATGTGGTTAACCGTAGTCAAGTGTATTTGCTCCACACGATAGTTTCTCACATAGCATGCACATGTGGTTAACCGTAGTCAAGTGTATTTGCTCCACACGGTACTTTCTCACATAGCATGCACATGTGGTTAACCGTAGTCAAGTGTATTTGCTCCACACGATACTTTCTCACATAGCATGCACATGTGGTTAACCGTAGTCAAGTGTATTTGCTCCACACGATAGTTTCTCACATAGCATGCACATGTGGTTAACCGTAGTCAAGTGTATTTGCTCCACACGATAGTTTCTCACATAGCATGCACATGTGGTTAACCGTAGTCAAGTGTATTTGCTCCACACGGTACTTTCTCACATAGCATGCACATGTGGTTAACCGTAGTCAAGTGTATTTGCTCCACACGATACTTTCTCACATAGCATGCACATGTGGTTAACCGTAGTCAAGTGTATTTGCTCCACACGATACTTTCTCACATAGCATGCACATGTGGTTAACCGTAGTCAAGTGTATTTGCTCCACACGATACTTTCTCACATAGCATGCACATGTGGTTAACCGTAGTCAAGTGTATTTGCTCCACACGATACGCCTTGAGCAATCACATTTAACCAGAAGAGTAATGTATTTAAACTAAGCGATCCATTTTTGAACAATGTTTTTGTAAACCTAGTCTAAGATCAAAGCAAGTATGTTTAGGTCCGTACACACAACATTCACACGAATCGGGCGTCCAAATGATGCATAGCATTGAAGCATCATCGCGTTTTTGGAAACAATTAGTTTCGACTAATTTCTTGTTGAATACCATGCCGTTTAAAAATAAGTTAACACAGTTTATCATACTACTATAGCTAACAATTCAACAAGAGCTGTCTCCATCGAAAGATACATGCCCCCGAAAAACGCTTTTTTCGAAACATAAACGCACACCCTGAGTTCAAAGTCAAGGTCAAGGGGGTCAAAATGTTTGTGCGAATGGAAAGGCCTTGTCCATATACACATGCATACCAAATATGAAGGTTACATCTGAAGCGACATAGAAGTTATGAGCATTTTTCGAAACCTAAACGCAAAAGTGTGACGGAAGGACAGACAGACAGACGGACAGTGCAATCACTATATGCCCTCCTTTGGGGGCATAAAAACTCAATAACTGTCAAGGTCTCAATATAATGGTACATTTATCACATCAATTAAGTTTGCCTAGCAAAAAAATTAACTTTGTTTCGTAACAACATATACAGAACAAAGAAAAAACATGTTTAAAGCTGAGACGTTAACACAAAAGAACAAAAACGTATTGTGATGATTATATCAAATTCGTTCTAGTTTTAATTTTCCTTTGATCCTTCAACTAATGAGGTTGTAGATATTCCCTGTTGCAGGTACATGTTGTATTCCACCGCCGTGGTTGTATATATTCCCTGTCGCAGGTATGCCACCGCCGAGGTTTTATATATTCCCTGTCGCAGGTATGCCACCGCCGAGGTTGTATATATTCCCTGTCACAGGTATGCCACCGCCGAGGTTGTATATATTCCCTGTCGCTGGTATGCCACCGCCGAGGTTGTATATATTCCCTGTCGCAGGTATGCCACCGCCGTGGTTGTATATATTCCCTGTCGCAGGTATGCCACCGCCGAGGTTGTATATATTCCCTGTCGCAGGTATGCCACCGCCGAGGTTGTATATATTCCCTGTCGCAGGTATGCCACCGCCGAGAAAATGACTCCACCTCGAAGTAGAACGTCGTGTCGAGCGCACCAGACATATGAGCCTCGATCTGAGAATGCAGGGCTTAATGCATGTGCGTTAAGTGTCGTCCAAGATTGGCCTGTGCAGTCGCAAATGTTAATCGCGGACGACGCTTTCCGCGTTCATGGCATTTTTCGTTTATAGGGATTTTTCCTTCCCAAAATAGATCTCAGATGGAAAGTGGCGCACATGCTTATCTTGGACGACATCTTACACACATGCATTAAACCCCCTTTTCCTATAGCACGGCTCATATCAACTACCGGTATCTTGCCTTCATTATAAAATTTCTATATGAAGGATCATATCCTAGTATACGGTTGCATGATGTACATGTATATTGTGGTTGAATGAACACTCGAAATGAAGACCATAAACAATCTGGACGAATTGAATCAATTATACATAAATATCGAGACGACCTGATTACATACACTATCGTCTTTACACGAAAGAAACAGCTCGCAAGTAAACACAAAAACATGCACATTTTAACGAACATAATTTTACAAAAATAACTTCATGAATGAAGCGAGAAGTAAATATATAAAATTACAACGAGTGCATCACAAATACATTTACTATATTTTTTTGTAATTACACATTTGACATGTACTTCTACCTCATGTGTAGCAGCTAAAGGCTTCTTCAGGCCCGTAGCCAGGGTTTTGAAAAGGGGGTGCGAATTTTCCCATCAACGATAGTTATTGAGCAACGAAGTGGCGAAGGGGGTAGGTGCGGGAGAGGCTGTCCACTTCCTGCAATCAGGGGTGGGGGTGGAGGTCGTCCCCTTAGATTTTTTTTTAAATGATACTTAAAATCCTGCATTCTGGTGACTTTTTACTTTCTATCTGTCTTTAGAGACTGAAGTTATATAGCATTTTTATATGAAATTTCACTTTCATTGACCTTACTCAGTGACTGATAAAACAGTTTTGGGTGCGAACGCCTCCCCCCCCCTGGCTACGGGTATGTTCTTTTTAATGCGAACGTGTAGTATACAAAATTGAAACAACAACAAACAATAGCATCATGAAACGGGTTTTTAACTTTATGTGCACATTGGAATTAATTCCAGTGATTATTTTTTTTAAGTTGTCCATCTCCGTATTAATACACATTTAAGTGTGAGATGAAAACGTTACAAATGCCCCCGAAAAAAGCCCTCCACGTGTTAAGTCAAAGTGGGTGGAGAACGCGACTTCTTCTGGACTTCGAGGTCCTGGAAAGTGCTTAGGATGCTAAGTTTGTGCGGAGTTGCAAGATGTGCATGAGACGAAATTTGCCAAAATAGAGATGCTTTGGTTTTGCATGGCGCTTTGTTACTTTCTTACACCGTTCAATCTCCTCCAGCGGCGACTTTGGATCACGCGACGGCTGAGATAGTGTATACATGTCGTCGGAAAGCCGAGTGTAAGTATTTCCATATTCTTGATATTTTACGTTTTGGATTGAGCAGGCTTGAATGTGTTTTTGCGAGCCTAAGTAAGAAGGACTTTGCGAACGTTATCCCTATTTTCCTAGCTGCTTACTTTTCAAGAAATCCGTTAGAATGTCACTGTGGTCAAAATCAAACAAAATTCACCAATCTCTCAGTAAAACTCTAATTTCACAAGATTTAGACCGAAGATATATTTTACGTTTTGGATTGAGCAGGCTTGAATGTGTTTTTGCGAGCCTAAGTAAGAAGGACTTTGCGAACGTTATCCCTATTTTCCTAGCTGCTTACTTTTCAAGAAATCCGTTAGAATGTCACTGTGGTCAAAATCAAACAAAATTCACCAATCTCTCAGTAAAACTCTTAATTTCACAAGATTTAGACCGAAGATAAATATGAAAAACATTTTATTGACATTTTTAATATTTTTTCTTCGGTTATTCCAAATTACAGCATCCCACATGAACAAACAACATTTCTATCAACGATTAAATTCGAGTGGGTTTTGAAAAACGCCTCATGCTGACGGCCGTGACTAATTATTAGATGGTCATGTTAACGGCTACGAATATCAAATCATATGCTCTTGTAGTCGGCTGAGACAATGGAAAATGGCATTTTGTTGCAATTTCTTTGCTTTGTAGAGACATGTCGGACCGTATTTGGTACAAAAACGAATATGGTACATTTGTACCATATTCGGCCGAATATGGTACAAATGTACCATACTCGGACCGAAGATGGTACAATTTTCGACCGAATATGGTACAAACATTGTACCATATTCGGTTGGAATAAGTTTTTCTATGCTCGCCAAAACGTATTTGGTACATACCAAAAAAACTCATAAAAATGAAAATGGCCTACGTATATGGTACATAAATTATGTATTTCTTAATAAATGAAATAGTCTGCCGATGTGTAAACTTTTTTTCAAACTCAAATACATTGTATTAACCTAATATTGGAAGTGACAAAAGTATCATCATCATCATCATCATCATCATCATCATCATCATCATCATCATCATCGTCGTCGTCGTCGTCGTCGTCGTCGTCGTCGTAACTAGCAGTAACAGAAACAGCTAACCTAACCACACTTTACATGGATTTTGCTGGTTGTGTAACTGTTTCGCCGGCTAGCTCAGTCGGTTGCGCGTCAGATTGGCACGCAGGCGGCCTGGGTTCGATTCCCTGGCGGGCCAAATACTTTCGTGGAGATCATTAATAGCAATTTTCAAATTTTTAAAACTTTTTTTTTCGAAAGTGTATTTTCACCAAAATCCGATTTAAGAGATTTTGAGCTCTTTTAAATGAATATATCTCTCCAAAAATAAGGATGTTTGACTGGCTGCTTTAGACAGGTGTGACTGTATTCCTAAACATTACTTTGTAAAGTTGATTTGTCGTTCCGACGTCATATTGCTGAGAAGCCGACAAAGCTTTGAAGTTTCCGATTTTTTCTTTGATAACGTGCCGCTTTAAAAAGGCGGGAATTTTGCACACGAGTCTTACTCAGAAGTCAGTAACCATATTTGACTTGGCGGTCGGCAAGAAAAGTTGTGATTTTCGACTAGAAAGAATTGAAATCCAAACTTTCTTCAAACTTCAAAAGAATTCTTGACAGTAAGTACTGTACATAATTTTAATTTTCAGTTGTCTTAATATGCATTGATGTTTTAACATGCATTGATTTTTATGTTTTATGCCCCCCCCCCCCCCCCTCAGAGTGCATTTGCAGTTGTCCGTCCGTCTATCCAATTGTCCGTGGCATTCCTTCCGGGTGCGTAACTCCTAAACTGCTAAAATATTTAAGCTACAGTCATTTTTTCGAAAGTGTATTTTCCACCAAAATCAGATCGAGCTCCTGTAATCTGTAGATTTGAACATTTTAAATTTTATGGAGTTTATAGGTCTTTGACCTTCGAACCCTGCCTAGTCGTGACTTCTGGTGAGCGACCTAGGCCCCCAGGGCCCCTTCTTTATATCCCTTCCATCCACGTAGCATTGGTTTCTACAGACCGTTTGTCCGTTGACCGCCATAAGTTTGCCCGCTATTTTTCCCCTGAATTTGAATTCGGTTGGATTTCAATGAAACTTTACATGAAGTACTTGCTACTTTCATTGCGCATATTGCCCGGAAGTTCGGATTGTAAATTTTAGCGGAGCTATCAGACGAGTGATTTTAGCTCAGCTCATGTCGTGAGACATTCGTTTTCGACACGCGGTGTTCAATACAAGCTCTATTAACTAATGAAGTATAAATGTATAATAACTTATTATATTATTTCAGATGAAGGAAGCAATTAGGAGAAAAAGGAAGCAATTAGGGTGCTTGCCCAGGTCGAAGTACGACATTATTGTCAGATGTTTAAACGGATCGTTCGATGTCCCTGTGAAGAAACGGACACCTGAAGAGAATAATTGTTTGGCCATGATTAGAAAACGTAAGGACTTCGAGCTTGGTGACCGGGGTTCTTTATTGTGTGGCGGAAAGCAAGTCCTTGTGAAAGAAGATCTTCCTAGATTTGTTGAGAAGATGTTCATGGAAAACAAAGGATGTGGAGCAAGGGTTATTTACAACAAACTGAAAGTAAATTACACGGGGTTCTCGGAACAAGCTATCCTTGAAATACTGTACAATAGCAAGTATTACCATGAGAAGTATCCGAGATTTACAAACAAGCCAAAGCCAAAGACAATTACAGAAGAGGAACCAGGCAAAAGATGGCAGATTGACATAATTAACATGAAAAATCAAAGTGTTAGCTACAAGGGGTCCACATACAGTTATATTCTACAAGTCGTGGACGTTTATTCTAGGTACGTTATGCCAAAACCCCTGAAAACGAAGAGTTCGCGTGAAGTTGCAAAGGCATTAGAGGACGTGTTGATGGTTAACCTTGCCCCTGACATCATCCAATGTGACAACGGACTGGAATTTAAAGGCCCTAGTATGAAACTTTTGTTGAACAAGTACAACATCAAAATGATCAATAGTAGGCCGTATCATCCTCAATCACAGGGCAAGTGTGAAAGGTCAAACAGTGTTATAAAGGCCAAGATTCTATTTGCAACAAAAAGTAAACGTGGATTTAACTGGGTCGAAGGGCTTCAAGATTTAGCCTATGCCATAAACACAAGTTTCAAACGAGTTCTTGGGGGTCTCACGCCCTTTGAAGCCTACTACGGAAGAAGTCATGTTTTTACCAAAGAACGTCATAGTTCTCGTGAAATAAAGAAAACCATACGGCGAGCAAATAAAAAGGCTTACAGGTCGCTGTTGAAAAACGCAACTTCCCCAAGCAAGTACAAAGTAGGAGAGACAGTATTAATTCGCTATCCCTTTCGAAAATCCAGGGTGCCAACCAAAAGATATGTTATCGAAGGCAAGGTAGAAAAAGTAAAACGAAATGGTGTTTATATCGTGTCATTTCAAGTACCGAACAAACCCGAACTTGGATTCGTAAGCAAATCGGTTGGGGTCGAAAACATGACTAGCCTAACTGTTGCGTTAGAGAAACAACGAAAAATTAAAAAACATTCATTAAAACAGAACCGCTCAGAGAAACAAAATCACAGAACTAAGTACTATCATGTTTTAACACACCATGAAAATCTGCAGTTGTTGGATGGGGTGAATATTGCCATGGACCCAAATCCGGATGGAAATTGTCAATTTGCTGCTATATCGCATCAACTTGGTAAAATTGGTATATACAAAGACGTAGATGCTTTACGTAAGGAAGCAGTCCATCACATTGTAGAAAACAGATATTTCTATGAAACTTTTGTCTATGATGAAACATTTGATGAATACGTTAAGAATATGTCTAAGAATGGGACATACGGCGACAACCTCACGCTCATTGCACTTATGAGGGAATATAATTTGCAGTGCCTGGTAGTTTCTACCCGAGGACTAGAACACTCATCAATTGTGTCAGCAGATGGAAAGTTCGATGATGATGTTGGAACAATTGCATTGGGGTATTTCCCAGAAGGATTTGGCATGCATTACGTTAGTATCCGTATCAATCAACGCGTGTACAAGGACATAATATCACGCTTAGAAAAGTCGTATGACAACGGTGACTCTGGCGACAGCGCTGCGTCTGGCGACAACGCTGCGTCAGGCGACAACGCTGCGTCTGGCGACAACGGTGACTCTGGCGACAACGGTGACTCCGGCGACACCGCTGCGTCTGGCGACAACACTGCATCTGGCGACAACGCTGCGTCTGGCGACAACGGTGACTCTTGCGACAACGGTGACTCCGGCGATAACGGTGACTCCAGCGACAACGGTGACTCCGGCGACAACGGTGACTCCGGCGACAACGCTGCGTCTGGCGACAACGGTGACTCCGGCGACAACGCTGCGTCTGGCGACAACACTGCATCTGGCGACAACGCTGCGTCTGGCGACAACGGTGACTCTTGCGACAACGGTGACTCCGGCGACAACGGTGACTCCAGCGACAACGGTGACTCCGGCGACAACGGTGACTCCGGCGACAACGCTGCGTCTGGCGACAACGGTGACTCCGGCGACAACGGTGACTCTGGCGACAACGGTGACGTCTCTGTGTGTTCAGCCCTGAAAGAGCTTCAAGATATGATAAACAATAGGAGGGCACAGAAGCGAACGACTTTTCCATTTCTGATGTTACCACTTCACATTCAAGTTGAAATTTTTAAGTTCTGCATACAATCAAACCCGTCAATCCAGTTTGTGTTGGCGAAGGTCGGCAAACCCTTTAGAGATTTAATAAGGTCAATGAGTTTGCAAACACCTAGAATTTACATTCGGCCGGATATTGGACAAGATACTAGTAACAGAAATCCTGTTAGCGTTCGTTTCCTATTAACAAGAGCGGGCAGAAACAGCGGTCTTATTTCGGCAATAAAAGAAATCATCAAGGGGCCAAAATGGGCAAACGCATGGCTGCGTTTGCGTGTTAGTGGAATCGGTTGGTATGATATCATAGATGTCATGTACAGACATTACAGGTGAAATATACATGTATATCGGTGTTTGGAAACCTGTTATGTTATTTTTGTGATTGATGATTATGTTCTTCTACCGGAAATTTGTTGTCATTTGCTCATTTACTGGTAACTTTTTACGAAGCACATTTGGGATATTTTGGCTGCTACTAAAATGAATGTATATATGTATATTATGTCTTGTCAAAATGCTACAGTTGGATTAAAATTTAAATGCTGTTCTATGTTCTTCAATATTACTTTGAAAAATCCTGTCAGTATACCAATAAATGAAAAAAGTACAAGTTTGTTGAATCTCTTGAATGAAACAAATTATAAAATACAAAATGTAAAATGAATATGTGATGATGATGATGACAAAACATTTGTGATGATGATGATGGTAAAAAAATTGTGATGATGATGGTGGTGGTGATGATGATGACAGTGGTTATGATGATTGGGGTTTGATGATTGTGGTGATGATGATGATGATGATGATAATGATGATGATGATGATGATAACAAACGTTTTGGGATGATGATGACAGCGATGTTTATCGGACGATGATGATGGTTATAATGATGATGATAAGTTTTTAGATGATGATGACGGCGATGTTTATCGGCCGACGATGATGATAATGATGATGATGATAACAAAATATTTGTGATGATGATGATGGCGATGTTTATTGGCCGATGATGATGATGATATTCTCATCGTCGTCATCATCATCACAACATCCTCATTATCGACCGAAAACATCGCTGTCATTATCATCACAAAAAAAACTTTTGTGATCACCATTACGATCATGATAATGGATATGATGATGTTGGTTTTGATGGTGATGATGATGGTGGTGTTGGTAAAGATAACAACGATGATGATCATTGGGGTGTTGATAATTGATGTGATGATGATGATGATGATGATGATGATGATGATGAGATAACGATGATGATGATGATGATGATGATGATGAGATAACGATGATGATGATGATGATGATTACGATGATGAGTGTGTATCATATTCGGAACGAATGTGGTACATTTTTCATCCGAATATGGTACAAGTTTGTACCATATTCGGTCAGGCATTTTACCCCAAAACTGCAGATACGTATATGGTACAATTAGACAGTTGTACCATATTCGGCCGAATATGGTACAAACTTGTACATATTCGTTTTTGTACCAAATACGGTCCGACAGAGGCATATAGTAAGTGTAAATGAACAGCTAAATTTGTTTGCATTTTAACGACATAAGCAACATTCAACTTTAAAATTTATCATAGTGGGCTGGACTAAACAAATTTCGAACGCGACGTGCGATAATCTCAAATGTGGGCTGCGCTTAAAATTGCTAATGGATGGGGGTGGGGGGGGGTGGGGGGGGGGGCGTTATACTAATGTTGGAAATGGGCGGAGTTGAGAATAAAATAAACCTTTTTTTAAAAATTGATCAGCGTCTCCAAAGTAAATGTGCACTAGAGGCAAAATGAGCGTATACAGGCATTTTTTTTTTAATGAAATGCCTTTAAATATGTTGAATATATTAACAACATACATGATAATGTGTTTTGTAAATATTATTTCTAGTTCACGTAACAAAACTTGGTCTGGCATTCAAAGCGCGTCATCATATCAATCATTTTAAACAATAATATTATTAAAGCGTTCCGGTATGTATTAACGATACATAACTGCATATTATTAATTAAGGGAAGGGGACTTGTATTCCCTAATATATCTTAAAACATTATGACACACAGATAATTTCAGCCAGTGTATTTTCATGTAACCCCACTTTACGAGTATTTCATTACCGAAAGGAAATAAAATATTATATAAATCATTCTTGACGCTCAACCATCGAACATCACATTACATCATGCAACAATAGGAAAAATAGCCTACATCAATGGAAATTGTATTCCATACAAGCGCCGTTGTCGAAAGCGTGCAGGCGTATTATGGAAAAAATATAATTGAACGTATGTTTTTAAGAAATGTATTGTTAAAGAAAGTAATATATACCATGCCAAATAAATCAAAATAAAATGGTGTCGCTTTAATATATAATGGTATTACTATTTTAAACGTTCATTTTTTTATGAGATTCACTTACGGTTACGCCCCCATTTTCTCTGTTCCAATACAATGCTCAAATAGCAGTTGTTGACCTGGCCTTGCCCATGAAATTCGGCTTTTAAACCTAAATATTTACGGAATGTTCACATAATGTGTAAGAACCTTGCGTTAAACACACACTGCGGTATTTTGTAATCGTAATTGAAGTTTTTTCTAACCGAGTTTCGAGACTTAGATCTCGTAGCTATTGAGATCATGACGTTGTAAATTACTAACTGTGCGATATCAGACGTGGTTGAACAAAAATGAATGCAATCATAGAACTAACCTATGTATTTCTCTCATAGTCAATATGAGGTCACTCAGATGAACTATTGAGAACTGAAAAATGTTCCTTCCTTCCGTCACACTTTTGCTACCGTTTCTCATAGCGCCTTTAATACTTAACCAATCGCTTTCATATTTGGCATGTAGGTACCTTGCATTGACCTCTACCTTTTGATGAGGTTTGAGGTCACTGGGTCAAGGTCACCGAGGCTAATAGATGTTTTAGGTGTTTATTAACACATACATTGACAAAGCGCATCATCTGGGAGCATCCATCAGTTTCACTGATATTCTTGTTTAATAATGAATCATTATATAATACTTTAGGCACCAAGGGCATGAAAACAATCGTTTCCAAATTTCGTTTTCAGTTTTAGTCAATTCTCTTCTTTTCCCTTCTATTTCCCCGCAAGGTTGGATCTTTTCGTTGCGATCTTATTGTAAATATTTCCGATTGCCATGACAACACCCCCTAATAAAATTGAGCTTCCACCGAAGATAAATGCGCCTTCATATGACCCTGAATTGTCGACCAGTCGTCCTGTAACACAGATTATTAACAATAGACGTGTACCAGTCGTCCTGTAATATATAATATGAACAATAGACGGGAACCAGTCGTCCTGTAACACAGAATATGAACAAAATACGTCGCTTAGTCGACCTGAAACACAAAATATAATCAATAAACGTCGACCAGTCCACGTGAAACACAGAATATCAACAATTTACATCGACCAGTCGAATTGAATCACATAATATCAACAAAAGACGTCGACCGGTCGACCTGTTACAAAGAATATGAATATATATATATAACGACTAGTTGACATGTAACACTGAATATGAACAATAGACGTCATTCATACAACATCTTACACATATTATGAAAAGAACACGTCAACAGTCGATATCGAACACAGAATAATAAAGAGGTCGTACAGTTAGTTGCTCTTTTACCAAAAATATACACAATATATGTTGACAAGTCGACCTCTTAGACAGAATATGAACAAAAGACGTCTAACAGTTGACCTTTTAATACAGAATATGGACAATAGAAATCTACCAGTCGTCCTGTTACACAGATAATATTAACAATTTACATCGACCAGTCGACCTGTAACACATAATATGAACAATTGACGTGTACCATTCGACTTGTAACACAGATTATGAACAATATACGTGTACAAGTCGTCCTGTAACGAAGAATATGAACAAGAATATGAACAATAGACATGTACCAGTCGTCCTGTAACACAGAATATTAATAATAGACGTGTACCAGTCGTCCTATAACGAAGAAAATGAACAAAAGACGTTTACCAGTCGACCTGTAACACAGTACATGAACAATAGACGTGCACCAGTCGTCCTGTATCACAGAATATGAACAACAGACATCGACAGGTCTACCTGTGACACAGATTGTGTGTACAAGACGTTGACCAGTCGATCTGTTACACCGAATATGAACTTCAGCAGTTAACCAGTAGACCGGTCACACAGATTATGAACTAAAGACGATGAACAGTCGTCCTGTAACACAGAATATGAACAAAAAGACATCGACCAGTCGACCTGGCATAAAGAATATGATCAAACGACGTCGACCAGTCGACATGTTATACAGAAAATGAACAATACACTTGATAGAGACGGTCAAACATGTCTGCCATTGCGTAATCGTTCAATGCGCAAGAAATATAGCATCTTTATTTCACCACGCATTCAAGAAGTGATTATCATAAAAGCCCATCGCAGCCTTGATATCAAGGTAATGTATTACTTAACTACCGAGTAGTAAGCAATTTTGAACAGAGAACCTGTCCGCTATTGTGTTCTCGTATAAATAATTACTTCCATTGACTTCGCATTAAGTCTTAAAGTAAGGGATATGTACCAGAAATGGTAGGTCCCACCAGAAGCGACACGCACTGTGCCGCCATCTGTACGGCCAGGGAGCTGGCGAACTTGTCCACGCCCAGCATGTCTAGTAACACAACACTGCCCTTAAAAGTCAAACAAGGAAAATATAAATGGTATAAACGGTTCATGTAATGAGAGAAATATATTGATAAAATGATCGAGATTATTATTATTAATAATTATCAAAAGTTGGGTAGCATGAGGCTTTTCGGAATAATCGTTATACTATTAAGAGCGAATGAGGTTGGTCATAGGAAGTATTTATCATTGAGGACATAGGTTAGGTAAAACATAGTTGAGCTTACTATATAAGAAGAATTCTAACTGATACTGATGTGTAATCAGATATATTTCGGAACGCGTTCATAATATGTTTGTAGCAGCTTTGTTCGTAATAAAATACTATTAACTTAAAGATCGTGTAAACATATAGCGAATATTTTAATATTCAATTTCTTAAATCATCAAATAATTGAAAACCAATCTTAGTTACTGAATAGTTGCCATCAAAAAAAAATTAATGATAAAAACAGCTGATATTTTCTTCATTCATGAAAAGTTACATGAGGAGTAAACATGTGAACGACAAACATGAAGGAATAAAAAATGTAAACGTCAAACTACGTTGACATATTCAATATGAGGATGTTATTACGAAAATAATAACGCTTTACCTGCGCCTCTTTAATGCCAGTAAAAGCCCCCTCAAGTACGGAGAGCAAGGCGAACCCGGAAAAACTGGTCATGTTGGGAAACAGGAAGAGCACGGACCCTTGAAAGAAGGTCACGATGTTGAATACCAGGGGGCGCTTGTTCCGGAAAAACTCGAGGTCAAGGACGAACCCGGAGATAACCCGTATAACCATGTCACATCCGGCGCTTATAGATAGTATGGTGGCTGCTTGAATCTCTGAAGTCGAATGTTGTTGTTGTTTTTCTATAGTGATGGGTAACCTATTTGGAATAATGTTACCTAGGTTTTAAGGAAATTTGTCCTGAATAAGTATACGCGCCAATGGTATTTCTTCAATCTAAGATTTGTTGAATATGCCGTGTTATAGCTTACAAAAAAGAACCACACATGTAATGTTTTATAGTATTGCATTAATTTTACTTGATTAACTAAAAGAACATGAAAGTCTTTTTTTCTAAAAAAGTTTGACACGCCTGTAATTATATTGCAACACGCAATGAGTGAATGCACATGCAAAAGTATCTTATGTAGATTTTGAAAAAAGAAATTACCGGGTATGTCGTTTTTACATTTTTAAGAGAAAACTCCTATGGGGATGCACAGTAATTACTTACCAGTGCAACCTTTCGATTTGGCCAACGCTGGAAAGAACGTTCCGGAGGCCGGAAGCGAGAAACAGAACATGGCGAACGTATAACACATGAACCTCGGGTTCTTCAATATCGACCAGGACATCCATTTTTGCTTCTTTTTATTGTCATCTTCTTCATTTCGTGTTTGAGTCTCGTCTTCGGACGTTTCATTTGTAGTGTCAGTCTCGGCTCCAAATATTTTAGCGTTCTCGGAAGCTGTTTTGTCTACGCTTAATTTACTTGTTTGACTAGTCACTTCGTCGTGTGGCATTGATTTCTTCTCGTTAGTAGTAGCAAGCTCAATTGTAATTATTTTAGGAAAGAAACTACACGTTTTTGCAGATGCAGACTTGTCTTCAAGTAATATTCCAATATTTTCAGACTGACCGTTAGTAAATGCGAGATCGCTAATAGCCACATTGTTATCACACGTCTTCAGAGCGATGGTTACATCTTCAACGTGTCCATTCACTGCAGAACCATTTACGGCTATATCGTCACTTTGACGTAGTTCATTACTCACTATTGCTGTTTGAATCAGGGCTTGTTTTGCTTCATCTGAGTCCACTTGAGTCTGTCTGTATGCGTTAAAGGTTTATAATAAAAGTGATATGAACGGATCTTATGATGCGAGCGAAGGTTACTTCCTAGCAATCAATACATTTTCTATTTACATGAAACCCATTAGCCGTGGTAAAAAACAACTTATGTACACTTTCAACAAAATACACGTATAAATACATCAACAAATATAGCATAGGTATGATTTTTCAAACATGAAGTTTTTTAACTCTTAATGTCAATTTTATACATTTGCATGCTTAAGTAAGGTATATTTATAACAATTATGCGTACGGTTAAAAGCATTGACTAACTTTGAACACTTCCCCCTTTTACTATCTGCCTGTAATGATCTGAACAAGACTGCAGCTACGAAAATGTTCATGGTAAAGGCAGTGAGGATGAGAAATGCACCCGAGTAGCCATATTCCTGGAATAGTAGTTCTATCAGCGGAGTGATCGCAAATCCTCCTATGCTGAACCCGGCAGACGCAATACCGAATGCGAGGCTCCTACGCTTATCAAAGTAGTACCCCAGCAGTATCGGACACGGCGTCATCGCCAAGGATCTACCGAGACCTGTAAATGTATACATTCGTCGAGTACTGTTTAATAGATAAAATAACGAAAAAGCGTAAACGCCTGTACTGAGACAATATTTATATTAAAAAAAATCATCGAACAACAATCCGAATTATGATCTGTCCGCAATTAGGGTAAAATCTTCTTGATTCTACAAAGCTGCATTTCGATTGTTATTCTTCTACGTTACTGTTAAAGTACTAGTAATACATAGCTTAAAATGATGTGAAATACTAGCTGAAAACCTTAGAGCTAGATCAAGTTCCGAACCGAAAACATCGAAATGGAGGCTTCATTGAAGAAAACAAAGGGTCTAGTACCAATTGTTACCAATCTTATTGTGTATTTATTTAAAAAACGACTTGTTTTAGACATCGCAAAATGATTTTAGGTCACGTTTTGTATACGAACCTGCAACGAGGCCATAGCTGAAGTAAAGGAACAGCAGGTTCGGGGAATATCCGGTCATGACAACGCCGGCCATGAGGACCACAGTCCCTATGGCGGTAATCCAGCGACATGAGAAGCGGCCGCTGAGAACACTCACAAATGGACCTGAAAACGGATTGACGCATTGAGCTTACTTCCGGCTCAATTTTCGGGATGCAACATTCCGGAAATGGTCAAAGCACTGAATTGGATATGGGGAATTTTACGAACGCCATTAGCTCACTTCCCGAATATTCTAGGATAAAAAATTTCCGTAAATGACAAAAATGTAAGTTCATGTGACACTCAAATATTGAGATATGATTTCTATGAATTTACTAGAATCTTATTTCTTGGAACACATGAAGTCAATGATGTTAAAATATGATAATTCTACCTGATGCCATGCGCACGAAGCCTGTAAGTGACGTCACCAGTGCCGTCTCGGTCGCAGTTCCGCCATATCGGTCCTTGAACCTCAGGTAGAAGAGACCGTGTGAGCGGCCAAACCCACCTTGACACGATACAGGTTATCTTTTTAACGGAGGCGCAGTGTGATAGCAGTTTATGAATTATATATACGTCGTTCATCGCAAGACAAACAATATGTTTAAATATATATATATATATATATATATATATATATATATATATATATATATATATATATATATATATATATATATATATATATATATATATATATATATATATATATATATATATATATATATATATATTTAAACATATTGTTTGTCTTGCGATGAATATATATATTTAAACATATTGTTTGTCTTGCGATGAACGACGTCATAAAATGTTATGTTTTTGTATACCGGTATATGCTATTCGAAGCATTACAATGTTTTTACCACACTGTATTCCTACGGAAATTTAAAAAAACGCGAGGAGACCGTTATTACCTATGACGGTTCTCATAATAAGCGCCCCAAGAACCACACACCAACCCCAACCTCCGTCGGGCGCCTTTGCCGCCCTTGTCGTCACCTCCGGTACATCCGGGCTCTCGCCTCTCACTTCCACGTGGACCGACTCTATGTCGGCATGATCAAGAATCTGATCCCTGCTGTCCACCGTCATATATCCGTCGTCGCCGTCGTCGTGGTTTAAGCCGTCAATGACCGACATCTTAGCGTCATCGGGCTCCGGGTCATCAGTAACGGTCATGTTTGTCTTTGGTTGGAGAAACCGAGACAGCTATGCTGAAATGCGGAACATGATCACATGTTTAAATATTAATCGGAGTCTTATTATACTTGTATATGTTCCTAGCTTTGGGAAAACGGGTTTAAATGCGTGTGCTTAAGTGTCGGTCCAGATTAGCCCGTGCAGTAAACACAGTTTTTTTTTTACTGAACTTGATTTTTGCTTAGGATATTCTTCTTTTAAACGAAAAATACCATAAACGCGGAGTGTGTGGTCTCTGGTGAACCTGTGTGAACCGAAGAGGCTATTTTTGGACGACCCTTCACGCACTTGCATTAAACTCCGTTTTCCCAGAGCGCGACTCATATACAGTTCCAATATTAGTGAACATATTTACATATATGTAAAAACCGTATTACCTATAAGTTAAGAAATTCCACGTGTTAAATTTTTAATCATGTTGAGCGCCTGTTTGATCACATTCAGTTATGTTCTAGATGTAATCTAACCAATTTATGTCCTGACAGGAAGTGAACTTTCATTTACCCCGGTCAGTGTAGACTGAGTTTATGTTGATGCCGATAATTTATTTTATGAAACTTAATTATGATCTGAGCCTTATCGTGTTAAGATCGTCGTGTGGTCGTGTTAAGATAACGTGCTCAGGTCACACACTGCCCTAGATGTTAGATAATATAGCTTACAATATACTAAATACTCGTTTCATGTAGGGCTGTACTCTCTAAAAAAAATATCATAGCTGACCCGAAGGCATGTTTTACATCTTAAACTATTGTTCGGAGTTTATCTTTCGGAGATAATGGTAGGGCATAAATAGGTGTTCACGACCGAATCCCTGAAATATGATAAACTTGGAGACTTAAGTAAAGCATTGCACTGAAAAAGGTTACATTCCACTAAGAAACGGCCGAAAAAAAGTTGCAAAAACAGTCGATTTTGTTTAGCGTCAAGTTCTTTTTTGGTTTGAACATGACATATCTTTTTTATTGCATAAATCGATTCCGCTTAGAATGGCCTTTAAGAAAAGGTATGGTTATGGGGATCTCTATGTGCAAAATGTTGCATTTATTTTCGCTCAAAGTTGTCGCTTTTACATTGAATTATATAGGGAAACTATTTAGTATATTGTGACCTATATTTCACTGCAGAGTAACCCATGTATGTCAATATTAACGCTGTGAGGAATAATAGTGGACAAAAAATGTCAAAAAACGGAACACAATGAACAGTGACGTCAGCGCACAAACCTATTATTACGAATGAAAAATATACCGGCCAAGTCCTAAATTTGAATATTTAAAATAATCTAATCCAGCGCTACAAGAAACCGTTTTTACAACTTTATTGATTGATAACTGATTTATTCCAGAATGGTTAAAGCACGGAAGGTAAACTGTATTTAATAATTATGCAATGTTTACGTACATGTGTCTTCTCATTAGATTAACTTAACATCATACTGGTGCATTAGGTAAATTCGGACTGTACCTAAAGTCGGACACAACTCATAAAATGATTTCATAAATTCATACTCAATCTATTCCAACGAAACTTATCATTTATTCATCAAAAGGCGCGTGCATTTATTGATACCATATAATTAATGTTCGAAACTCTTGATAATTAAAGCGCTTCATTAAATAATATACATGTGTCAAGTTACATGGTCTGAATGTGTTCACAGTTGTTTTCCATAGGCGCTCGATGTCAATGACAATGTTTTATTTCAAATTTATTTTTTAGTTACCCCTTGCTTATTATAATGCATACACATACTAAATTAATAAAAATCTTCCGACAAAACGTCTTCTTAAAAAAGATGGTTCGACTATGTATGAATAGATATTGACAAGGTAAATCACTCGCCATTTTCTAAAGCAACTGAAGTGTGTCATTATGCATAATTAAATCGCTGTCATCCCGCTCGCTCATTGAAATGCGTGCGCAGGAACCTCGCTCTTTATACACAATAACAGCCACTTAACACTATGGGCGCCAGATTTGATTTTTGACGTGCTGATTTTTTTCTGGAAATCACCATGGCAGACGAAATCAAGTTAAACAATTGGGCAGGAATTATTCATGTGTATGCAATTTACAATATCTTTTGTTGATTGCCCCATTAATTGAGTGAAACAATAGTTACAAGGATTTATCACATCGTCTTTGGATGTTTCTGTTGAAACTGAAAGTAGATAGAGAAAGAGTGAGGCCCGGCCTGCGCGCGCATTTCAATAAGTGAGCTGGGAGACAGCGATTTAATTATGCATAATGACGCACTTCCGTTGCTTTAGAAAATGGCGAGTGATTTACCTTGTCAATATCTATGTACATAGTCGAACTATCTTTTTTTTAAGAAGACGTTTTGTCAGAAGATTTTTATTAATTTAGTATGTGTATGCATTATAATAAACAACGAGTAACTAAAAAACAAATAAACTAATAAAACATTGTCATTGACATCGAGCGCCTATGTTGTTTTCGGTAGTTGGTACATGTATACTATAAAAAGTTAACCAATTAAGACATTCACCTAAGCGAGACAACTGACATAAAGAATATGCTGTATTATGTACATTTCTAGTTCTCTCTACCATGACTTAAAATGTCGCTTTTTCAGGGCTCGAAATTAACACTTGCAAAATGCAAGTGAAAAATACAGATTGCAAGTTAAGTTTTAAGCCACTAGTATTTTTTTGCGAGTAAAGAAAAATGGTGAAAAAAACGAGTGATATTGCTAAATGCGCATAACGTTGTGAATGCTAAATCGTAGGTCAATTTATAGAACATCCAAATACCCGTATGCGGAAGTGTGCACCTTTTATGTAGATTGGTATACTTACAGTACAGATACACTGATGGTATTGGTACAAAGAATGTGATAGGGTCAACTATTCACACATGTTTATTGAACTTGAACAGACATGATGTCGAAGGGACAAATAACTAGTTCTTTTTGCTCACTGACGGAAATAACTGAGTCTAAAAAATACGCCCCGGTGTTCATAAAAATTGTGTTTTTTTACTCATGAATTACATTATTAAATTTGTATTTGCGTTTTTGTATGCTTCATTTTGAATTTAATTATGTTTTTGGTTATTTTAATTGCGCAAATACGCTTGTTATTTATAGCCCTGCAGACTTTAAACAGATCTGTCATTGTCTTAATAAAAATAAATTGTATGTTATTATTGTGAAAAAAATGTCTTATATTTTTAGGAAGTAAAAAGTGAAAGCAAGAAAAAACGTATGAAGAGGCAACATGATTTGTTGAAAGATCGGGTGTGTATAGTCTGATTGCACTTTTAATATAAAGCCAGTCCAGAAATTCCCAAGTAATGAATTGGCTGTGATTTGTTTTTCTTGTTGTCTGCCATTTGACAATTATTCCCTATTTTACCGGTATTGGTCATATTCCTAACATCCTTATTAAAAAGATTGTAAACCAAAAATAAAAAAAACTCGGAAAGGTTTATTTTAGTATTTATAAAATGTTTATTCTCTTTAGTAAAAATACACAATGGATTATGGTACCATCGTGACTACAATAAATATGTGTTGTTTGTTACAGGCTCTACAGTGGTTCAGAGACAGTGAACCATTACCACCAAGTTTCGTGATGCTATATTTAAAGGGGGGTCAAGTTCTTACAACAGGTAGTTGTTCATAGAAAGGAATCCACATGTTAGTATATGTTAATACAGACTAAAGTTAGTGTCAGTGATCCAACATAGCTGTTGTCTGGGACAGCCAAAATATTTTTCTTACAACCAGTTTTAGTATTGCCAGTTGTTCAAAGGACTATCAATTATTAACAATTTATCTTTTTATTTGGTGATGAATAATACAAAACAAATGGCCAAATGCATGCTCATAGGATTTTTAAAATACTGATACCCAGAGAACCAGTTGTTTGTGTCTATGAGGAGTTAATGAAAACACTGTCCAAGTGGCCCAGGGTATCAACTAGACACTGCATCCATAATACCACCACAGCCTCATTAATCTTATTTAAATAAATTCAAAGAAATGAAAATATATGCAATTCTAGTAAATAAGACATTATGAACTAGTAGTTCAGTATTATTAAAACCTGTATTTCAGCACCTGGTCATATGCGAGCCTTTGTGGAGAACCCAGATGTGCTAAATAGTTTCAAAGAGTGTGCATTGGGACGACAATCACAAAATGGTTTGAAAACACATAGTCTTTATTTTTATGATCAGGATGTGTTTGTTTTTCCACCATGTTTGTGGCATGACCCATACCTATGAACAAATTTGTTTTGGGGAAAATCTCAAAATGCAGTGTTTTTTTCACCATTTTGGGAATGGGGCCGGGTCCCTTTGGATTGGGAAAATTCACGGTGTTTTGACTAAAATTGGGAAATTAGTGTTGTTGTTGTTTTGCTAACAAATGCTTTAAAATTGAGGATACAATTGTGTCCAGTATTATATTTACTAAAGTTGATCTTTTATGGATTGGGTCCGAGATGAACAAAATATTGTGATCTAAAAAAAAATATTTTTATTTTTGAAACCTTCCATTGGGAATTTTTAGCCCCCATTTGGGAAAAATATATACTTTTTTCCATTGGGAATGGGTCCAGTTACCGGACCCGATTTTGAATGAAAAAAAACACTGAAATGTGCCAACTTACTGTAAGGTAAAACTATATTATCAATTGCTTTAGAACTAGCAAAGAATATAAATGTTTGCAGATGATTTAATTACAAAAGTGATATTCTTATTTATTCACCCTTATTTCAGTCACTGTCAAAACCTCAGCTGCTGTGGTTGAAGGCAAACCACCAATTGTTATGCCATTCAGCAATCCAGAACAATACACATGGGATATGTTGTGTTTCATTATCCCACAGCTTGTTTCTAGGGGTAAGTTTTTTTTCAATTGTCTTTTAATGGCATAACCAATAACATTAAACTTCTATTTGCTTATCATTGGTAACTGGAAAAAATCGAGTATGCAAAACTTCAAATGAAATGTTTTTTTGGTTTCTAAAATTGACATGGATATCTGAATATTATTGTGTCAATCCAAAGATATTAATTATAATCCTCTACCCAGCGTTATAATTAAAATTTCACCTTATAAATTGTTTACACTTTCTTGTTGTTTTTAGAGTCTGGGTGTGTCAGATATACCCCTGAAAATAAACCTTCATGGTGACCAAGCTGTGTGGATTTTAAATCCCCAAATTGTGATAGTAAAGGTATGGTTTCACTTGAATTGTGTTTTTTTCCTTGCCCAAACAAGCAAGATGAAACAAATAAACTATGCTTAGAAAAAATACACTTCCAAATATTAAAGCTTCAAAACTGTTGACCTTGTCATTCTCAAGCACAAATTCACTTTGTTAATGTTGTTAAATCATAATAGATAATATAGAAAGGGCAAGTATCATAATGGATTTCCAAATGAAAATTGTAAAATTAAAATATTTATAATCGTTGAAATTATAACCGAAATTAAAAATTATGTGAACATCAGACCTTTTCAGCTTTACACCTTTTATTATAATGTAAGACTACATCAAGTAAACTAGCATGTTGTTTTTGTACAGATCTTTTTTATGCCCCCAAAGGAGGGCATATAGTGATCCGTCCGTCTGTCCTTCCAATCCGTCACACTTTGCATTAAGGTTTCGAAAAATGCTCATAACTTCTATGTTGCTTCAGATAGCAACTTGATATTTGGCATGCATGCGTATCTCATGGAGCTGGACATTTTGAGTGGTGAAAAATCTAGGTCAAGGTCATCCTTCAAGGTCAAAGGTCAAATATATGGCTTCAAAGCCGTGCAACAGGGGTCATTGTGTTTCTGAGCAACTTGATATTTGGCATGCATGTGTATCTAATGGAGCTGCACATTTTGAGTGGTGAAAAGTCAAGGTCATCCTTCAAGGTCAAAGGTCAAATATATGCATCAAAGTGGTGCAGAAGGGGCATTGTATTCCTGACAAACACATCTCTTGTTTTATCATGCACTTGCTTTCTGCATAGAATTACTTTTGACCTCATCTTTCTGAGCCTCCATGCGATTTTTATGTCACATCTGCTTAAAATGTGTATTGGCCAGAGAAATGAAACTTTTTAGACATATTCATCTTGCTGTGAATGTGTGCACCTGGGTATAGTTATAAGCACACATGTTAGCATTTGAATGACATTAACTAAATAACTCTTTTGTCTGGGTCATCTATGTACATACTTTATAGTAAAAATGTAATACCAGTTGTTCAAATCTGAAAATAAATATCCTATTTTGTTATGAGCAAAGTAAATAGTCTGGCTTTTCCTCAAAACATGGTTTTATGTTGTGATGTGTAGCATAAACGCCTCAATGTATCAGAGATGTGAAATATTATTGCGGCTTATTCGCAAGTCTGACATTAAATAAAATATGCTTTTGTCTGGAACATCTATGTACGCATTATATAGTATAACTGTATACCGGTAGTTTTTAATCAGAAAATTAATGTCCTTTTTTGTTATTTGCAAAGATAATAGTCTGGCTTTCCCTCAATACATGTTTTTATGTTGTTATTTGTAGCAAGTAAACGCCTGAATGTGTCAGAGATGCGAAACATTATTGCAGCTTATTTGCAATTCTGCAAAGTGGATTATGTTATGTTTGTATCATTGTGTGATTTTGATTAAAGCATGATTGTTTGGATGTGAAATGATGTACCATTCTATAAATATGTTTCTCGTCATACAGCTTTTAAGCATTATTTAGCTTCATGTGCTAAAATCAATGTTTTAGTTATTTTTACAAATTGAAATTTATTGTTGATTTTTTTCTTTTTCTTATCATGTTCATTTCAAATCCAGCATGAGAAATGCATGAATTCTGGCATGAAATCTCTGACTGGTATGAACAAGTAGTGCACTTAAGTAGTTTTAACATTCAATTACGAAGCATTACTGTTTTTATAAGTATCCAGCACTTACAACAGTCACAACAAGCAATATTTTAAATCAGCAATACACCTTATACAAAGCCAATAAAATGACTAGGAACTTCCTTTGTAATTTCATCCAGTAAAGAATTATTTGTTATGGTTGATTAAAAAAGGTTAAAACCTATCGAAGTTTAACTGTAAATTATAAACATTCTTTGTTCTAATATGCTCTTTTCACATATTCTTGTTACTCTTTTGGTTTGATATTTTAGAACCATAAAAATAAAAGTCATTAGGGAGGGGGGCAGGAGAATTTGAGAATTGTCCATGAATCTCATACGTTTGCAGCCTTTACTAACATTGAACTTTCATCTAATTATGCTTGCATAATTTTTAACCCAGCATCATTTGCATTGAAAATGCATCCATTTCTTAAATAATGTCATTTAGGAACAAATTGAGCAAAAATTTAGATATATGTCATGCATTTTTGAACACAGTCTTGTCTTGGTTATTTAAATATATTTGAACAGTGGACAGTGTGATTTCTTTTTACGCGATCACCATAATAATGGAGGTAGGACATGTCATGTTAACCCTGCGTGTGTGTGTGGGGGGGGGGACATTTAATATCCATCTGATTGCAAAATGGGTTTTGAACATTAATTTGAATGTCCCAAATGATCATCATATCAAGTCTTAAGTGCCGTGTGCAACACCCACGTCACTCGCTTGAGGATAAAGATCACAGTGGACACTAACATTGTTACATATTCCTAGAGTATATTATGTGGCTGGGCTTTATTTTTCGATGAAGCCAGTTGCCGCCGCAAGGTACACGAAGAAATTGAATGTAGGGCTACTTGGATATTGTTATGCCATGTGCGACATGTACTGCGTGTTTGAAAAGAATTCATACGCCAATAAATCCAAAGTTATATTATCTTTTTGCCAATCCATTAAAAAAAACAACATATGAACAATCAAATTAATAATTGTAATTATAAGAATTGAAATGCTCTTTTCTTCGCTTCATTGATGTATGTAGATGTAGGCTTTATAAATGCAAATTAGATGCCAAAAACTTACCTTCATACATCGATGAAGCGAAGAAAAGAGCATTTCAATTCTTAAATAAATAGGCACAAATGAGACATGTCATCATTAAGGTCACAGTGGACACTTGAAAATTGTGAAATAGTCCTTATATGTATAAAGTAAAATTATGTAACGTGCTACTCACACAGTCAGCACACATGCTAGATGTCCATGTTTATGTTTGCATCAATAAGATAAGTTTGTTGTGCATGCATTTTAAATAAATTGACAAAAATTATCATCATATAAAGACGAGGGCAAGGTGGTACATGTATGAACACTTTGAAGTTGCACATTTTCCTTGTTGGTCAATAACTTTGTTGTTCAATATGGGAAATGAAAATAAATGAGCACAGATAATTGTGACTATTTAATATATGCTGTATTAATTGTCAACATTATGTGTTGCACACAATGTCCAGTAAAAAGAAATGGTAGCATCCGTGTCATTCAAACACATCTAGTCTAATAAAAATCTGCTGCATCAGTCCACTGAATCCAGTACAAAAACAAGTGTTGCAATGTCTACAAACAAAGCAAAATGTATATATTAAATAATATAAAACATTAAGTTTTACTTATAAATCTTTTACATATTTAATTAAGCTTATAAATTAAATAAATGTTGAAAAAAGTAATTGTAGTACCCAGCCAACCAGAATCATTTGTAAAATGGAGATAAATATAACAGTTTGACTTTTCATCGTGCTGCTTTTACACATTTAGACAATTGTTTCCAATCCTTTTGTAATTTTGTAATAGATTAAGGAAATTCTATATGTTAGTCTTGCTTGCCACAGCCTTTGGATACCTTTTTGTTGTTGATTTTGTTCATTTTATATTCATGCATGCCAAAATGTCACTTTATCTTATTTTGGACTAGGAAATTTCAAAATGGCATTTTCTCACTTACTATTTACATTAATTTACCATTTTTGTTTGACGTCAAGTTATAGCTGACCAGCACCATATTGTAGCCACAGAGGTGGGTTTTATTAAGAAATAATATTTTTCTATCATGGTTTTTTGTCTAATAACCCACAACATTTAGTATAGATCATGAGTAGGAATTAAATGATGAGTGCATTGCAAAGCTGTTAACGAGTAATTTCGTATCACATAGCTTTATTAATGTTTGTTGTTGTTGTTTTTTGTTTCAGTGAATGCGACACACTGAGTGAGGGGGCAGATGGAGTGGAGGAGAATGTAGAGGATGGTTTGGATGAGGCAGATGATGATCTGTGGGACTTGGGAGAAGGAGTGGGTGAGGAAGAGGATGGAGTGTTTAAGGGGGAAGAAGATGGAGTGGGTGTGGAGGAGAGTGCAGTGGATGAAGGGGAGGATGGAGTGGATGAAGGGGAGGATGGAGTCAGTAAGGGGGAGAATGCAGTGGATGAAGGGAAGGATGGAGTGGGTAAGGGGGAGAATGCAGTGGATGAAGGGGAGGATGGAGTGGGTAAGGGAGTAGATGAAGGGGAGGATGAAGTGGGTAAGGAGGAAGAAGATAGAGTGGGTGTAGAAGAGAATGGAGTGGGGGAGGATTCATTGAGTGAGGGAAAGAAGATGGAGTGGGTGAAGAGGACCGAGTGGTTGAGGGGGAGGATGGAGTGAATGAGGGGAGGGATATACAGGTAGAAAACAGGGGAGTGGGTAAGGAAGATGGAGTGTATGCAAGGGAGGATGACCAGGGTGAAGAGGATGGAGTGGGTGAGAGGGTGGATGATGATGAATCAATGGACGCAATAGGAGAAGACACAGTTACTGTTGATCTGATTTTAGAATGTAAGTATTTAAAATAGAATCCTTATTTCATTAACATTATAGTGGAATAAATGTTTGAGAAACTAAAACATGTGCCCCCACACAACAGAATTCTTCATAATGTTATGATGTACAACTATTTTCACAACAATTTTAAGAGGATTCAGTTCAATTGTCATTACATAGATCACTGATTTTTAGCTTGGCTGTTTTCGGAGAAAAGTTGAGGAATTGTCATAGATAGCTCGTCGTCTCCCGTCCGCGTCGTGCTCAAACCTTGAATCAAAGTGCTTTCACCTACAACTTTGAAACTTTATATGTAGCTGCACCTTGATGAGTTCTACACGCCATACCTTTCTTCTTTTTTCATGACAAGCTTTCATTTATTCGAAACTGCACCCACAGCCGAGCATTCGCACTCCCTTAGCGATGCTGTTGTTAGTGTAAATATTGAATTTTTTTGTAATTTTTGTTACACATTCTAACACAGCATGCGACCTGTTTTCTATATACAAAGAAGGAAATCATGTGTGGGTTATTCTGCAATAATTATGGGACTAGCTTAATGTTTTGAAAATATTTCTGAACAATTCAATGATAAATTGCAGTGAAATGCACTAACACAAACCTGCTCTTAAAAAATGAAATGAATTCTGCATGTATATACATGTATTTATATTCTTACTTAGTACTTATACTAATAATATTTACAATTTATTCATGGACAGATTGCAAGACAGTCTGGGAAAAGCGGCAGTGCCAAAACTATTTAATATGTTCAAGTTTTGGCACTAAAATTTTGACCAAACATATAAAAGATCTGAAAACAAAAGTGGCAGATGAGGTGAGCATATGATTGATTTTATTCCTGCATAACTTAAAACTGTACACGCATGCACACACGCGAAATATGAAGACAATCAACATGCGTTAAAAGATTCTTTTGTTTATGCAAATATGCCAGTTGCCAATGTTGCTTATGAGAAACATGAATAACTCCAAATACCAATGGTTAAACAAGATAAAGATCACAAGGAAAAAGAATAATTTCCTTCTTAACTCTTCTTCTCATAAACCACTGAAGTTATATCACTGAAACTTGCTTAAACTAATCAATACTAAGCCTTGTTGTGCATATTGCCAGGATTTTTTTTTATCAAGGTAAAAAATAAGGATTTTGGTGTCAGCCCTTGTACACCATTTAAGGGACTTCAATCAAACTTAGCAGTAATGACAAGTGCTGAGTGTCAGGAAGTGTTATTTGGGTGAAGGACATGACACCAAAATTTATGACTTTTTTGTCAGCTATTTTTGAAAAAAAAACATCAATTTTTGTACGGCTATATTAAGGTGACGGCAAATTTTGCACAGCTTTATCACTGTGACAGCAAATTCCTAAAAAATTGGGGCAACATAAATTTTGGCCTGTAAAAAAACAAGCTCTAGTTTAGGATTGTTTAATTATACTGGTAGTTATTTAGCAATGGTAACAATACATAATTTTTAGCAAATTCTATTATTGAAAACATTTAATAATTATCATCCTGTATTACGAATTTCTCCAGTCATTTAGTGTCACAAAGTGGATTTTTTTAGTATATACTTATGAACTGCATTTCTTTATCAAATATCAAAATTGTAGAAATGCTCCTTAAGGTAGCAACCTCAGTCTCGAGAACAGAAAACATTACATGCCTAAAATCAGTTTTCTTGAATCTCATAATTACTCGCTGACATATGTCATTTATGCTCTATTTCTCTCTGTTAAAAAGGTCCTAGACTGCTGCTTCATGGGCTTGATTAAGCAAGAACAGGTATCTGGTGTTTTAAAATGTTATCTGTATCTTGCAAATTATGTCAATATTATATAAGTCTTAAATTAATGCACAATATCCTTATATTAAATGTGTTTGCTTATTATTTAAATGCTTTCCAATAAACAACCTTTGTTATACATTTAGCTATTTTCTCATTTACTTGTTTTAGTTTTAACTTTCCAAAAAGCTTTTGTATGCCTTGTGATACTGCAATGTTATTTTGCAGCATATTACTAGAATTGTTAGTGATAGCCCTTTTTCTGTGCAGTTGTTAAAATAAATTTCAGAGTCCCATGCAATATGTCTCCTGTGCAGTTATGAAAGTGATGTTCTCTGGAGAGCAGCATGCTGTATCAGAGGTATTTACAAAAGCTTTTTTTGTAATAAAATATGTCTGTTCAAGGCACTCTCTCAGCCTTTGTAATCTTAAATGTTAATGCGAAATTTATCCCATTAATATGATCAGTCAAGTATTTGGTTAGGGTTAAATAATACCTGTAACAAAATTCTTCTATAGTTACTGCAGTGGCAAAGAATCAAGAGAGTTGTCATTTGATCTTGCTATATTTAAACTTAAGCACTTTAAAGGTAAAGGGCGATATGAAGGTAACACAAATCTGTAATTAATAGTGTTTTCACGAGTATGAGATTCCTGTAATACCAATGATATGTATAGTTCTGGTCCTGTGTTCACAAAGCAAAATGTCATCGATTTTCAATTTCCACTGAGCACCATTTTTAGATTGCCTAAAAAAATTAATAGAAACCCATTTTCAGTTTCAAGCAAAATCGATTTTCAATTTCAAAATAAGTTTTCTGCTCACTGGTCAAGTTGTCATCTCAACTGTCAGTAATAATATGAACAAATAAATCAGGTGATTGATTCCATGTTTTGCTCATACTGTATTTGATATGTCTTTTTTCAGTTTGAGTTTTGTGGAGATACTGCTTTTGGTGTTTTAAATCACAGGGACAACCATTGGATTCTTCTGGTAATTTTTAAGATCATCGTTCTAAGTCTTTTTTTTATCTCTTTTCAAAGAAAAAAAATTGATCTGCTTATGAAAGGTTTGCACGTCCATTTTTAAACAATTCAAGTAATAACAAAAATAAGCAGGCCAACTAATTGTGTCTGATTTTTGTGGCTCAGAATCAATGGCAATTATTTTAAACATACAATTTGCTTATATTAGTGTTTGCAAAGCTTTTGTCTTACAGGTATTTTATCATCACCTGCACAGAATTTGGGTGTTAGATCCTCTCGGAGAGTTGCCAGCAACACTGAAAGAAATTCTCCAGTTATGGAAGTAATGCATTCAGAACTAACACTCAGATATTAAAGAAACCCATTGAAATGATGTACTTAGTGGTCACCATACTAAATATGAGTCTCCTCTGGGTTCTCCCCCTCCCCTCCCCCCCCCAAGACCACACCCCTTTTATTTAAATTCTCTCCTTAAAAAGTAAATAGCTTGGACTTTCATTCAAAATTTGTCTTAATTTGAATCTAATATCTTGGACCTTATAAACTTTGAAATACACACTCCCTTTTTAGTGAAATTTCATGCAAGAATGGAAGTCATTTTGAAAGACAGATGTAAATTCAAGTTGGTAGAAAACCAGAGTACTAAGGGCAAACTCTAGTGTTAAGTAGGCCAACAAATACATCGAAAGTGCAGACCAAACCCAGTAGTTAACCCAAAGTTCACTCTAACAGGAAAATTTAAGCCAATGGTATCATTGATGATAAGACAATGCAAAATGCATGTTATTGTAGCCACAATACACCGTTTGGATGTCTAGTCTGTATCCATGACACCAGATTATTATGCCCCCCTTCGAAGAAGAGGGGGTATATTGCTTTGCTCATGTCGGTCGGTCTGTCGGTCCGTCCACCAGGTGGTTGTCAAATGATAACTCAAGAACGCTTGGGCCTAGGATCATGAAACTTCATAGGTACATTGATCATGACTCGCAGATGACCCCTATTGATTTTGAGGTCACTAGGTCAAAGGTCACAGGTGAAGGTCACAGTTACTGGAAATAGGCATTTTAAGGATTTAGCATGGTTCAAACAAGGGAAACAACTATCGTTTATGCATGTTCTTTTTGTTACAGCATTTGCCTCCCTTGTAATATATTTAAATTTTACTAAATGTAAGGCTAACTGCATTTTTGTAATGCATTGTATCAATAACCACCAACCACCACCACCACCGTTGTTCACAGTGACAAAAAACTGATACACACAACGGCTGCTACTACAACTTATAGCCCAGATAGGGGGGCATGCATGTTTTACAAACAGCCCTTGTTGATTAATACATTTATTTAGTGCATAGCTGTGTGACACTATTGATTAGCAAATTATATGGAACTGATATAAATTTTGGCAATGGTATTAAGGTAGGCTTGTATAACATTAGCTGAGACAGCTGGGCTTTTAATAGTCATTAAATAATTGACAATTATTCTTTTTATAACAGGTCCTATATGGCAGTTCGTCCAGAGCACCAGCACAGGTGGAAGTTGCTTGTCAAACCCCACCCCAAACAGCTTGACAGTTCATCCTGTGGCGTTTTCTGTGTACAAGTAAGTAAATATGTTCATGGTATTAAAAAAGCTACTTTGTGATAATTTCTAAAACAGCATGGCCAGAATGTTAACATTTGGTAAATGCCAGACCACACCATTGGGGTTTTAAATATTACTCCCTTGTTAAATTACAAAAAAAGCTATTTGGCTTGACCTATTATGTTCTAATGATACTGCTGTTTATATTAAACTAATCCAGACTGTGGAAAAAACACCGGTCAGATGAGCAATATAGGGCTACCAGGGTCATTTTTTTTTGCATTTGTAGCCCTTGTTACATTTTGTTGATGTAGTAAAATGTATATATATATATATATCTTGCCTTTTCTTTGTAAATTTTTTTTGTCCCCTACCGGTTTCACCGGAGGGGACTTATGGTTTGCGCTCTGTCTTTCAGTCTGTCAGTCAGTCACATTTTTCTGGATCCTGCGATAACTTTAAAAGTTCTTAATATTTTTTCATGAAACTTGAGACATGGATAGATGGCAATATGGAAATTATGCACGTCATTTCATTTTGTTCATACGTAAAAATTCTGGTTGCTATGGCAACAAATAGACTACAATTACTGCTGAAAATGGTGGTTTTCTGGATCCTGCGATAACATTAAAAGTTCTTAATATTTTTTCATGAAACTTGAAACATGGATAGATGGCAATATGGACATTATGCACGTCATTTCATTTTGTTCCTACGTCTAAGATTCTGGTTGCTATGGCAACAACAAAAATTCTGACAATGGTGGAATTTCTGTCAATGGTGGAGCTGGTAGGGGACTATATTGCTTGGCAATAGTCTTGTTTTTATTTAATTTTGATTTTTTCAGTTTTTCAAAATTATACCATTATTGCTAAACAAACATTTTAACATGGAACCTCTTATGTTTTTGTTTCATTGCCTCTAGTTTGCAGAAAAAATACTGAAAGGAGAGCCACTGAAGTTTCCACAAGATGCAGATTCTGTTGTAAGCTATCGTTTGAAGATGCTGCAACTTATTGCAATGAATCAAGGTAAAAATGTTTTTCAGCTTAATTTTTACTTTTAATAAGGATGACTTTATATTAAACGTAATTTACTTATCCATGACAAGAGTATGCAATTGTACACCAATATTATTGCAAAAATGTATTTTCAGATCCAATTGAAGACATATGCCGTCTTTGTGGAAAAAGTGATTTGTCTGAAGAATGGGTAAGGCAACCATTTTCAAATCCTTCATTACAAGATGTTATGAAAGCCAACACTCTTTAATTCTATGGTACATTTATTATTTAATTAATTAACACACTGTTTTCTAGAAGTAAATTGTCTAGCACCAATCTGATATTTTCCGAGGGGAGACAAAAGTTTTTTTTAGTAGCTATTTCTTTTTTTGTGATTAACATGACCTATAAAATGTCTTGTTATTTTGATGTGTACGCATTAATTACGAAAATGCTTATGTCTTGATGATATATTTTCAGATTGGTTGTGACAACTGCCCAAAGTTTTGGGTGCATTTCAATTGCTTGTCAAAGCAAGTGAAGACCATCAGAGGTCAAAAATATTCTTTGTTTGCCAAAAGGTTTACACATGCTGTTTGTGCCACTAAGTTAGTGGCACAAACAACATGTGTATGCATTTTACCACAGTTGTTAAAAAACAACATTTGTTATAAATTATTTCTCAACCATTGCTCTGTTAACTGTTTGTAAAAATGCCATAACAATATTTGTTTGTGAACATAACATATCTGTGTAGTATTGTTGTTTATGTATCAAACATAATATCCAATTTTTGACTGCACACATTATTTTACAAATACTGATACAAATAATTGTATATTATGAATATGCTTGAACATTTTTCATGTATCTTTGTTGCAAATGTCGTCTGAGAAGTAATAATTTACATTGTGTACATTACATATCAGGAAATATAAAGGAATTGTTAACAAGCTGTTGATAGCGGAACATAATTTTCATTTGTGGAATTCTTTCATTTATGGTAAAGCAATTATTATTTCCACATTCTAATAAGTCTTCAAATAGTTTTGCCTAATCTTTTCACCAAATAGACTGAGCTTTTCATTGCTCATGTTTAGTTTGTAATTATACTGCCTTAGTATGGCTCTGAGTGAGGTTTGCATGTAACAAATATGTTGACACATGGTCAGCTCATTTTGACTTTGAAGTTAATTTGTACAAAGAAATAATAATAAAATGACTTCTTAATTCAGTAGGAAAAATTCACTTTGAATCATTTTGCAATTTCACATATCAAGGTCCTTTACTTGCTATTGATAAATGATCAGTCATATTGATCCTGACTCTGCAAATTCAATTTACTTCAAGCATTCATATTTTTAGGCAAAATGAAGGAGTATTGTAAACATCTAATTTGATGATTACTGTTTAAGTGATATACACGTGTCACTAGTTTGATGATTACTGTTTAAGTGATTGCACATGTAACTAGTTTGATGATTGTTGTTGAAGTGATATGAGCATGTATTTTTTTATGATAACTGTTTAAGTGATATGAACACGTCATTATTTGTGATGATTGTTGTTTGGCTGATATGCGCATGTCACTAGTTTGATGATTGTCTATTTAAGTGATTGCACGTGTCACTAGTTTGATGATTTTTTTTTTAAGTGATATGAACATATTACTAGTTTGATGATTGTTGTTTAAGTGAGATGCACGTGTCACTTGTTTGATGATTGTTTTTTTGTGATATGAACATGTCATTTATTTGATGATTGTTGTTTACGTGAGATGCACATGTCACTAGTTTGATGATTTTTGTTTTAGTGAGATGAACATATTACTAGTTTGATGATTGTTTTTTAAGTGATGATTAGTTACATGTCACTAGTTTGACCATTGTTGTTCAAGTGATATGCACAGATCATTAATTTGATGATTATTTTTTAAGTGATGATTAGTTACATGTCACTAGTTTGACCATTGTTGTTCAAGTGATATGCACAGATCACTAATTTGATGATTATTTTTTAAGTGATGATTAGTTACATGTCACTAGATTGATGATTGTTGTTCAAGTGATATGCACAGATCACTAATTTGATGATTGTTGTTTAAGTGAATTTAAAACGCCTTCTAGATATGTAATACTTTTTAGAACGTAACAACCCTTTAACATTATTACATCTCTAATTTCACGCGCAACAAATCTTAACTTAAATTCAATTTCTCCCTCCTTATAAATTTGAATAGTATTATAAACAATGCTAGTTTGTTTCTACTCCGCTTGTTGTTTCATTTTGCAGGCATTTTTTTTCTTTAATAATACCTTTTCAACAAATATTCAATGTAAACCGTGAAGGTTTATCATAATGGCAAAGCTATTAATTAATTATGATAGTTATATAAGTTCAAATGTCATAAATTATATTTTTTTATAAATAACTATAATGATCATTCTCTTATTGGAATAATATATTTTTTAATTATTTCTTTATTTTGTTGCTGTCTAGTGTTAGCAATAAATAAATGTTCAGTATCTATGTAGCTCATGATAATATACTACATTATTTGAGGTTTTGCATGTTTAAATGCCATTGTTTGTAAATATTTCTATCAAGTTGCCTCTGAAATATGTTGTCTGTAAATACATATGTCTGTTTGTAATGCTATAACTTATATTTACTTTTTATCAACTGCAAAATTGATACATATTTTGCTGCGCACTGTAACACATATTATTATCTATTGTATACATTAATGATGTAAATACTTGTTGTAAATGTGTTAAGCTCTCCATGAATGGAGGAAATAAAGAATCTATCTATCTATCTATCTATCTATCTATCTATCTATCTATCTATCTATCTATCTATCTATCTATCTATCTATCTATCTATCTATCTATCTATCTATCTATCTATCTATCTGTTCAAACGAATATATAATAATTGTTTACCATTCAAACATATGTTTAAGAAATATTTTTTGCACTAACACCATGTGTTCAATTTAGCATTTAATCCACATCTGCCTTTACTTGAAATATAAAAAAAATCATGTTCATATGTGTAGGCTAAGAGCTTGTATAAGCTTAATTGGTTAAAAAAATATTGTTGTTGTTATTGTTGTTGTCTAAGTGATATGCACACGTCAGTGTACTTTCAATTTATTTGTTATTTCAAAATAAAAAAATGATCAACCCTTTGGAAGAGAATTATTTATTTTATTGATCTCGTATTGGTTTAACAGCATCCAGTACGTTGTCACGTATAATTTGACGTTAACAGCTTCAACGTCATCATATTGTTATAAAACCGAAATGACGGCACAACTGTTTTGATTTGAATCTCGACCAATACCTATTTAGACATTTACTTACCCGTCAATAATAATTTAATTTGTACATTTATAAATTACGAGTCGTACAATTAGTAATTTACAAAATCGCTATCAGCAAAAAAATATTCAAAGTCATCTGATGTGACCAGAAGACAGTTAAAAAAAGAATCGCGTTCAATTTCGCATTCAGCAAAAAACGTATTTCGAAAAACAACTTTGTCCAAAGTCAACAGTCATGGTACGATAACTGTCTGCGAACGAATCACGTCCCGTTTTGTATTCAGACATTTAATAACATTGTCAATATTATTAATGTGTGTGAAAAGTTCCTAGTTACCGGTCGAAAATTTCAATATTGAAAAAAACAGATTTCAGGACAAAAAATGTCCAAAGTCAACAGAAATGGTAAGATAACTGTCTGATATAGAATCACGTCCCGTTTTGTTTTCAGACATTTAATAACATTGTAAATATTAATAATGTGTGTGCAAAGTATAAGTAACCGGTCGTGCATTTCAATATTGTAAGAAACAGATTTCAGGACAATAAATGTCCAAAGTCAACAGATATGGTAAGATAACTGTCTGATATAGAATCAAGTCCCGTTTTGTATTCAAACATGTAATGCCCTTGTAAATATTAATAACGTATGTCAAAAGTTAACAGTTACCGGTCGTAAATTTCATTATTGTAAAGAACAAGTTTCAGGACAAAAAATGTATGTCAACAGAAATGATCAGATGACGGATTAAAATATAATTTGATCAAATTTTGTAATCAGAGATTTGAGAACACAAACGATTAATTGATCGAATTTGACACTTGATTCATTGTTAAAATTTCGCCACCAATATTTCCAATAGTAATTTTTTATTAACATCCCTCACAATCCTCATATACCGGTAATCAAGCAAAAAATGATATGATGTAAATATATAATTTATGTGAAGTGACGACTAATAGCGCACATTGGCGTTGGAACCACGCACACGCTGTATTTAAAGCATAATCTTAATATTTAAACACAATGGTGGGAGTTACCTTTTCTGCTTCTAAAATTGAGACAACAAAACTAGTTTAACTTTCCCAGCTTGTATGATTAGTTGCGGTAATGATGTGCTTATATGATTGATAAGATATTTGTCGGTTAATTTCTAATATTGATAAAGAAACTCGTTCAATTCCAATGTAAACATTTACTAACGCCGTAAATATGAAGTATGTGTTAGTTTAATTGTAAGCTAGGCCTAAAACAAAGTTGTTTGTTTCCAATAGCAAACCCAATTTTTGTGCCTAAATTTCAAAATTGCAAGGAACATATAATAGGACACAAATGTCTAAAGGCAACATAAATGGTAAGATAACTGCCTGATATAGAATCATGTCCCGTTTTGTATTCAGACATTTTATATTGTAAATATTAATAACGTGTGTGCAAAGTTACAAGTTACCGGTCGTAAATTTCAAAGTTATCGTATATAAATTTCAATAGTGTAAAGAACAGATTTCAGGACAAAAAAATGTCCAAAGTCAACAGAAATGGTAAGAGAACTGTCTGATATAGAATCACGTCTCGTTTTGTATTCAGACATTTAATAACCTAATAAATATTAATAACGTGTGCGCAAAGTTACAAGTTACCGGTCGTAAATTTCAATATTGTAAAGAACAGATTTCAGGACAAAAAATGTCCAAAGTCAACAGAAATGGTAAGAGAACTGTCTGATATAGAATCACGTCTCGTTTTGTATTCAGACATTTAATAACATTGTAAGTATTAATAATTTGTGTTAAAAATTACAAGTTACCGGTCGTAAATGTCAATATTGTAAGAAACAGATTTCAGGACAAAAAATGTCCAAAGTCAACAGAAATTGTAAGATAACTGTCTGATATAGAATCACGTCCCGTTTTGTATTCAGACATTCAATAACCTAATAAATATTAATAACGTGTGCGCAAAGTTACAAGTTACCGGTCGTAAATTTCAATATTGTAAAGAACAGATTTCAGGACTAAAGATGTCCAAAGTCAACAGAAATGGTAAGAGAACTGTCTGATATAGAATCACGTCTCGTTTTGTATTCAGACATTTAATAACATTGTAAATATTAATAATTTGTGTGAAAAATTACAAGTTACCGGTCGTAAATGTCAATATTGTAAGAAACAGATTTCAGGACAAAAAATGTCCAAAGTCAACAGAAATTGTAAGAGAACTGTCTGATATAGAATCACGTCCCGTTTTGTATTCAGACATTCAATAACCTAATAAATATTAATAACGTGTGCGCAACGTTACAAGTTACCGGTCGTAAATTTCAATATTTTAAAGAACAGATTTCAAGACAAAAAATGTCCAAAGTCAACAGAAATGGTAAGATAACTGTCTGATATAGAATCACGTCCCGTTTTGTATTCAGACATTCAATAACTTTGTAAATATTAATAATGTGTGTGCAAAGTTACAAGTTACCGGTCGTAAATGTCAATATTGTAAGAAAAAGATTTCAGGACAAAAAATGCCCTAAGTCAACAGAAATGGTTAGATATAACTGTCTGATATAGAATCACGTCCCGTTTTTTATTCAGACATTCAATAACCTAATAAATATTAATAACGTGTGTGCAAAGTTACAAGTTACCCGGCGTAAATTTCAATATTGCAAGGAACAGATTTCAAGACCAAAAATGTCCAAAGTCAACAGAAATGGTAAGATAACCGTCTGATATAGAATCACGTCCCGTTTTGTATTCAGACATTCAATAACCTAATAAATATTAATAACGTGTGCGCAAAGTTACAAGTTACCACCGGTCGTAAATTTCAATATTGAAAAGAACAGTTTTCAGGACAAAAAATGTCCAAAGTCAACAGAAATGGTAAGAGAACTGTCTGATATAGAATCAGGTCCCGTTTTGTATTCAGACATTTAATAACATTGCAATATTTATAATTTGTGTGAACAATTACAAGTTACCGGTCGTAAATGTCAATATTGTAAGAAACAGATTTCAGGACAAAAAATGTCCAAAGTCAACAGAAATGGTAAGAGAACTGTCTGATATAGAATCAGGTCCCGTTTTGTATTCAGACATTTAATAACGTTGCAATATTTATAATTTGTGTGAACAATTACAAGTTACCGGTCGTAAATGTCAATATTGTAAGAAACAGATTTCAGGACAAAAAATGTCCTAAGTCAACAGAAATTGTAAGAGAACTGTCTGATATAGAATCACGTCCCGTTTTGTATTCAGACATTCAATAACCTAATAAATATTAATAACGTGTGCGCAAAGTTACAAGTTACCACCGGTCGTAAATTTCAATATTGAAAAGAACAGTTTTCAGGACAAAAAATGTCCAAAGTCAACAGAAATGGTAAGATAACTGTCTGGTATAGATTCACGTCCCTTTTTGTTTTCTGACATTTAATGGCATTGTAAATATTAATATTTTGTGTGTGCAAAATTATAAGTCACCGGTCGTAAATTTAAATATTGTAAGAAACAGATTTCAGGACAAAAAATGTCAATGGTATTTAATATAAAATCAAGAAGGCCATGATGCCCCTATATCGCTCACCTGACTTATGTTTTTTCTTTAGACTATAGCTCTATTCCTTGCCACTTCAGAGTGTTTTTCACAATACACATACAAAGACACATTTGCAAATACCCGTCACAATAGCTCAAAGAGATATTATACAAGAGCAAACAAGTATAGCAACAGGCATACACAATTTTTTGACATATCATATCAGCACATATTTATATTTTACAAGAGCAAACAAGTATAGCAACCGGCATACACATAAACATATTTCACAGCAAATTGAACAAGTTATGTTTTTTACACACATCAACAATGCTAAAATACAACCACTCGGAAAGGCCCAGATATTTATCAGATCAACAATTATAAGAGCTCATTAAACCCAAAGACCACACATAAGCATGCAGATGTATATATGCCAATCCGCCAATCAGTTTAAGACAAGTTGCGTTCACAAAATTTTGGGACGATTTCACTACATAATATTGGGGGAAAATAATCAAAGAGCCATAATTCTGTAAAATTTGGTTGCAGCAGAAATTCCATCCTGCATGATCATCTACACAGTAATGGTGTTCATCCCTGCAAGTTTGAGCAAAATCTGCCAAGTGATTGATGAGGAGTTGCGTTCACAATATTTTGGGACTTACAAAAAATCAACAATGGGCTGTAATTCCGTCAAATTTGGTTGCAGCAAAAATTCTCTATTAATAATCATCTTCATAATATGGGTGTTCATCCATGAAAGTTTAATCAAAATCTGTCAATCTGTTAAAGAGGAGTTGTGTTCACAATACTGGGACTTACGTATGTACAGACAAAATTTCAGGATGAACATACGTACGGACGGACAAGGGCAACGCTATATGCTGCCCACTATGTGGAGGGCACAAAAACTGCTTTCACTTTTATATAAGTTCAAGGTTAAAAAGTCCCTTATATTAAGAAATATCAAATTCAAGTTAAAAAACTTGACCTGACCAAAATTGCTATTTTTCAAAAAGTAACAATTTACATACCATTCACATATTTCACTTCAAGTCAAAAATTGAGGCATGTGGGTTTAAATTTTCAGAACACGTTAAAAAAATCCCTCAAACCATTCCTTTAAAATCAACATACACTGATACCACTTCGTTATTACCATTTTTGCATATTTTCAGTCAATATTTCTATTTTGGGGCTTTATTTTCTTCATTAAGTCTTTTAAGAATGTCTGTATTCTGTCCCCATATATAAAATTTGCAATGCTTGAGGAAGTTGTTTTGTGTCATATAAGACAACGAAGCCTTCAATCTCTGCAGTCTGGAGTTTGCTTGCTCCACAACCTGAGAATTAAACTTGGCATAGGCTGGGTACCGCTTCAGTTCATAAGCTGGTCCACAGGCTGAAAAATACAGAAAATACATATGGATTAGGACCAAACTGGATTTTATTATTATAATAGCGAGTTAAATAATGAAAATTTGTTTTTAAAAACCTATTTTGGTTTCATTTTAATCCATGCAATCAATCCCCAGCAAGGTCTTGATACAAGGTACTATCCAACCAAGTTTCATGTTGACATGTCAAGCCAAACTCAAGTTATTGAGCGGAAACCATGATACGGATCAATTCTTTTTTTTTTAAGTCAGTTATCTTGACCTCAGAGATCCTTAAAGCAATCCGAGGCGAGGTCTCGTCATTCATTAGCATCCATTAAATCGAGTTTCATTAAGTAAATAGACATAGTTTTTCAATGAAACAGATTTTAGATTTCATTTTAAAGTTACCATGGAAACCTCAATTTTGTCTGACAAAAACGCAAATAACATGCTTATTTGTTATTTCCCCATATGGATCCATATCAACATACAGAATTTAATTAACAATGCTTCAACAATTGTTTTCAATTAAAATATTATCCAGAATTGTCTTACCTACAGATGGACACACTAAATATTCTTTAAAAAAAACATGCATATTTCCCAATGGCCCTCTATCCACATAGTACAAAGTTTCAGCACCATAGGTTGATAACAGTTGGTTCTACTTTTTAAGTTATTGCAGGATCTAGATTTTAGTTTTTAATTATTTTTTTATTCTAAATATTTCTTAACACACTAACAGCCATTTTGTTAATCGTTCAAGCCAATTTTCCTTTTTTTAAAAATCATTTAGTCATTCATCTGGAACTTTGTGAGCTACAACAACTAGTTGTTTCAGAGAAGTTAAAAAAAACAACAATTTTTGACACATATGTAAGTATGGACACGTGTTATGCTTAATGCCTCCCAATCAGTGGATCCATAAACAGAGAAATTCTAGTTTGCACTTAAGGTAGTAAAACATAAACAGTTAAAGAACTAATTGAATATAACCTGTGTGATTTTTGAAGTGTAAACTGTCCACCTTAAACTGAGTATGTTTGAAGAACACAGGATCCCTGTTCAAGCAGTATTCGTGAAGTGAACAGGCATTGTCGTACACAACCATTTTAGGTGCTGAAAAAATAACACCAGAAACAAACTAAAAATTTTCCAACAGAAACAAATTTTTGATATTTAATAGTATTGAGCAACAGTTCACAATGGCAGTATTGTTCTCACAGAAAGAAATGCTCATTAAAGCAAACAAAGAGGACTACTGTTTATTGCTTGTACCTGTTGGAAATCTGGTGCGCAGCAGAGTGAATGGTACATCTGGGGATTCACAAAACCGCATAACCTCAAAGCCATAGCAAATCCCTAAACAAAACAACATGTGTCAGTTAAATATGCAACCAGCAACAAAGAATTTTCTTCCTAAGAAGTTTTATTCCAGATTTTAAGTGGTTCTATAATAAAATAGCTTTTTTTTCGAAAAATCTTCACAATATTTACTTATACCAGTGCTACAACCATAAAGCATATATTTTTTATTACGAGTTATCCAAAAAACTAATAATCAACTACATGTACCATGTAGACAGTACAAAGTGAAGATCCCAGGTAGCAGTCTTGGATGACCTTTAGCCAACTTTCTACACATATCATCCTTGGTGCGTTTTCTTCCATCAGCAGTATAAACCCCTCTTTTTCTGAACTGGGATAAACAGGGGTATACTTCCAGTTCATTTTGCTGTTCATCGGGCAATTCCATCGGACATGGTGCTTGCATAAAAGGTTGAAACACCTTACTACTCATGTAAGCCATGCAGTCCAGGAACAATTTGAAAGGAAATTTGTTTTTTATTTTTTTCAAAATATCAAAGATGACAGGTACTTTGTTTTGAATCATATTTAATTCCAAGTCAGATGAAAATAATTTTTCTTCTTTAGCAAATGATTTGCATAAGGTGTCAACAATATCTTCATCAGGTGGGATAAATGATGAAACTGGATTTGGTGAAGCAAGAACTTTTACAAAATCTTTCCAAATTGCATTTACAATTATTCTTTGGTCCACAACTTTACTTTCGCCCAGGATATGCTCCACAAGGTCAGACATTGGAGCTGAACCTGTATCTGACCTGATGGCTTCCAACAGACTAGTTGATCTGGAGTTTTCTATGCCACAAGTCACATACTGTTGCAAGATCCTTCTCACCGTTGCAGAAAATATTGTTCTTTCTTTAACCCTTGACGTAAGAAGAAAACATGTGAAATCGAACAATAATACAATCACAATAACCAAAATGCAAAATTAAGTGCATGTTTACATTAGTAAATGATCTTGTATCTCAGGTTCATAAACTATTCTTAAGACTAGAAATGCGTCACAGACACGGATGCAACCCTCCCCCACCCACACACGCAAGTATTTTGAAAATCAAACAAAGATCAGAAACCACTGAGATGAATAGGGTTTTACAAAGATTTTTGTCAAAGTTACATAGCACTGTTTGACCTTGACCTTGACATCAGCATCTCGAGTCTTTCAGCCAACACATCATATGTGTGGTTCATACTCATGCAAAGTATTATTAAATCTGACAATATATAACAAAGTTATTGAGCGGACACGACCTATGTCATGATAAGGACTTAACATTGATTTTTGTCAAAGTTCAATGGCTCCATTTGCTCTAGACCCCAATATGAGCATCCCGAGTTTTTTACGTGACACATCATACACTTCATGCCAAGTATTATTGAAATCCGACCACCTTTAATGAAGTTATTGAAGTGGACACGAACCATTGTGATTTTCCGCACGCACATACATACACACACATGATCAGAGTAAGCACTATATGCACAATGCTATTCATGGCCAGGGCATTAAAACCTAAACATACATTCAAAGCGATATATTGGCCTAGCATTCATTTAAAAAAAAGCAAATTCCTTGAATTGATATCCCCGCCAATATGCTTCTGGACACAAAAGTATTATATTTGACACTCAAATAAGCATTTGTTCAAGATACAAAGGGCCATAACTCGTTTATTAACAGATGGTGTACAATGCCATTTGGCGTGCATCATTCTCATTCCATATACATACTCATACTAAGTTTCAATGAAATCCGCCAAAACATTTCCAAGATATGGCTCCGAACGGACGGACGGAAAGATGGAAGGACGGACAACGTCAAAACAATATCCCTCCGCCTATGGCGGGGGGTTAAAAAGGGAGCTTGTCAATGTGTTTTAAGTTTGAATGTGAGAGAGATGACCTTACTCATAAACTTTTACCTGTACAGCAAAGCAAACTGTCACCAGGCAGATTAACTATTTTTTTAAGTCAATTTATCAAGTTTATCTTTAATACATTAAAACTTTACAAATGGCATCATGCAGATATCATAGCAGAGCAAAATCTATAACTGAACTTCTTTATTGAAATAGTAAACCCACTCAGAAGCAAAGTGAGAACTGCTATGTGGAAACAGCATAAAACCAGAACAGCCTGCTAGTCACTTGCAGTCTGTTCAGGTTTTATGCTGTTTGCTGCTCATCAGTACATGTACCTAAGGGTTGGAAATGAAGCCTGTAAAAAAAACTTGAATCTATTAAGAAAGATCTTTAATAAAATTTAAATTTCTTTGGGACTTCAAATGCGCACAAATATGTATCTAATTGGTAAAGGGTTAACTGACAATTATTTAGTATCTATTAACATTGCTTACTTGTTTGGGTTCTTTTTGTCGTACGGCTCTCCAGGCCGATCAATGGATGACATCAATTCACCCCATGACATTAAATGCTTCCGGAAAGAAACTGAAGTAGCATCCATGACAACTGAGTCTGGGTAGGGACCCACAATCAGGACAAAAAAATGAGCTGTTGTAATCAATGTCCAGAAGATCCAGGAAGGCATACCATGCTGACTTAAAATCATCATATGATGGGACATTAGCATGACCAGCATCTTTGTATGTCCTACATAGCACTGAATACTCTGTGTAAATTGTTGTCCTGAAAAAGTAAACAATCCTCATATATATGTCTTTATAAGTACGTTTTATTATAATCAATACCAAAAGGATTTACCATTAAGCACACATACCGGTACACACTCACACACTCATGCACACACACAAATGCAACTTCTCTAACTTCAGTAATCCTGATAAATTTTATTTGAATTAACTATATTCATATAGGTCAACTACTGAAGCACTTATAAGCTAAAATGCAATTAAAACAAAGCAACTATTTGCACATACTTTCCTGTGAGGTAGTAATACATGAATCTCCTCAGTATTTCATGACAAATGACAAACTGTCTCATATTTAAAATACAGACAGAAAGGCCGTCAAAGTCATACATCCTGCTACAGGTTGGACATTTTTTTCTTGACACTGTGAATATAATATATCAATGACATAAAAACATTCATATTCATATAAACAATATCTACATCAAAAGCTGTAACAAACTCGTTAGCAAATTGCATCTAAAAATGATCAGTGCTAAGGGTGAGGCTAAATAATAGCAAAGGCTGCAAAATTCAAATAATGCACTTAATAATCGTATTCAAACAACCTTCGACGAAAGAGTGTTTACTAATTACTTACTTTTTCCTCTTACTATTTGATTGACAAGATAGACACGACATTCATGTACATTGACCTCTAAGCTGGTTCCACAATCCTCACATTCCAATGCATCAGGGCATAAACTACATCATTATTCCTTTCAAACATAAATCTGTCAGAAACAGGCATCTGATATTGATTTTGCATTTCTGTTGATGAAACAAATGGTATTTTGAGAGTTGAAAGACATTGTTTGCTATAACTCTTTTTTTCAGAAGCCGATGTAACTGTAATATTGGCTGCTTCTATGGTCCGAGTGTGAGAACAATGTGAGTGAGGACAAACAAGACATCTTGGTTCTCTACCTGATGTGGAAACAATGCCATAATCATCTGCATGCCACACACAATAAAGACCATTCTTCAACAGCACAACATTCTGAAAAAAACAAAAAACAAGAAGAAATTTGTCACAAACATAAATGCTTTTAGAACACGACAATTGTAACAATCCAATCAGCATACATGTTTGAAAGATTTAAATAAACCAATGCAAGAAACTTGGGAAAAACAACAATTCTAGGTTATGAAGTACGATGAGTTTCATGACAAAGTTGAGAATTTAAAGAAACAAGAGATGTGTTTGTCAGAAACACAATGCCCCCTACTGTGCCGCTTTGATATGTTTTTTCACCACTTAAAATGTGTAGCTCCATGATATAATGCATCCCAAATATAAAGTTGCTATGTGAAATGACATAGAAGTTATGAGCATTTTTCAAAACCTAAATGCGAAACCTAAATGCAGTTTGACGGAAGGACAGACGGAGGGACGGTCCGATCACTATATGCCCTCCTTCCGGGGCATAAAAAAAGAACAAGTAGTAAGTTAATAGAGTAATTACTCTAACAAATGTTTAGATTTTTTCTTACCTGCTTGTGTCAATGAAAAGTGGGAAAGAAAGAGACTAAATACTCATGCTGTTGCAGAAAACATGAAAATCAACTTGATGGTTTGCTTAGAAAAGTTATAAAATATTACAAAGAAACTTGAATACATATACTGGTAGCTTTACCTCAAAACTTGACGTGATTGGCTGTCCATCAAATTCATCAAAAACCTCAACTTCAGCCTCTAGTAATGGAAACCAAATCAACATCCAATAACAAGCAGTTTAACTTTTATCATGTTTAAGGACAAACAGTAAGCCCAAAATTGTTAAACAATGGACGATTTGTAAAATTAACTTACATATACATTGTAAGTTTACCACAGCATGCCAGGTAAATCCAAAATATAATTTTTGTCTAGTTGTAAAGTGACCTGGACCCTATAAAAAATCTACCCATTAATACAATTTAAATAGTAGAAAAACATGCATGTACATAAACAATGTTACAATTAAACATTTACCTGTAATAGTTGGGATTATTCCAATTATGGAATCAAAAGTGTTCAAAATTGCAATGCCTATTTTGATATGTTGACAAATGGGCCATCTGTCTGTAAATTCTACAAACAAACAATATTAAGGCAGAATTTGCAATAAACCAATTTATAACATTGCAAAATTCAGCTTTATACATTAGTAAAAACAACACACAACTAATGTTATATAACTAAACACTGCACAGGCATTACCATGGTAGGTTATATGCATCTTTCCTTGAAAGCAGCTTATCATATCTGAGCGATCTTTATTGCATGTACATTTCCACAACCATGCCAAGTCATCACTGAATTTACACCCATCTCTTTGAAGAATATGGAATACGCTAGGCTGTTCAAAATAAAATATTTGTACAGATTGTTTAACGGGAGATATGAACAGAATAATAAGTGATGATCTTTCAATTTATCTCACATATTAAAACTTAAAAGATACAATATAAAGGGATGTAGAATCTGAATAGCAAAACAAATGCATAAATATGCTGTTTATATTGTTTCGTTTGATAGAAATTATTAAATTCACATCAAAACAATTATAAGCTTTGCTTACGCAAAGTGGCTAGAATGTTTCTGACTTGAATTTTATTAAATCTGTAAATCAACAAGGTTGATTAATATAAAGCAAATTATTGCTATGTGTCGTTGGTATGGCACAGTGGTTATCCTCTTACTCCAGAAGGTCCAGGTTAATAATATTTGGTTCATATCATTTGACCCGTTATGTGAGAGGTTTCAAGACATGAATCAAACAACAACAAAAAAATCTAATTGTCGAGGGCATGGAACCTGTTTAAATAATAGTTTTAACACACCATTATCAACAAGAGCACTATCATGGCCTTAAAAAAATCGCTTAGATTCTGAAATACAATAAATCCATGCTGTTGGGAAATAATTAAACAAATGTGAAAAAAGCTAGAACTGAATTGTAGTCTTTTCAGCCATTACCTTTAGAGATGATTTTTCAACATCAAAATCTTGCATAGCATAAGTTTTGTACTGATCATCCAGGTGAAAAAATCCATTTTGTTCCAGCAAAAGGTTCCTATATATTTCATCACACGACAGCTGATCAACACAAGTTGCAATCTCAGTGATCTGTGAAGCGTTTTCCTGAAATTATGTGTACATGTAAATTAGTCAATCAGATTGAGCTTGTTTAAATTCATTTTTTAACTAATTTGTGCAGGAAAAATGGGTTTATTATTATACTTAGTTGTAGGAAGAGAATAACCAGCAATTAAATTATAATTGTCGTCTAAAATAATAATTCCAATAGAAATGCCATCTAAAATAATCTAAATGGTCACCACTGTGCCTTCATTTTCATGAACTTCTAAACAAATCTTTTTAGAGCCTGAAGGGCAAGATTCGATGCCAGCTGGTCGTCCAGTGTTCCTGGGATCTCTTCCTTCTTTCCCTTTCAAAGCCACAATCTTTGAGAAGTCATATTTGGTACTGCTGTGGGAGGGTTGACTGTCACGCTTTAAGTCAGCAGCACGAATTCTCCCCTAAAAAGTATAAATAATCACATTGTTACAGCTTAGGTTGTGTAAAAACCTTTATTTTAACACTTATTAAAAATTCTTAAAGCTATCATAGATAAAAAGATAAAAAGTATTAGAAAACAGAGCAGGTGAAAAAACTTGCTTATTTATAATATTAACCTTTTTCTTTGTTCCGTCCATTTTTCATGTACAATTATCTGACGACTTTGGAGAAGATTGCCACTCTTGACATCCTTTCTGTTGAAGAAAAGTAACATGACAGCTAAAAAGAGAAATAAACAATCTAAGCATATTTTCTTAATTTGCAATTGTCACACTTTATGTGACAATGACCTTGACCTTGACCTAGTGACCCCAATTTCAATAGTGGTCATCTTTTGTTCAAGGCCAACGCACATGGGAATTTTTAAGCCAATAAGTGAATTTGTTGACCAGTTAATGATCGGAATCGATTTTCACTCTCAGTGTGACAATGACCTTGACCTATGATCTTGTGACCCCAATGTCAATAGTGGTCATGTTGTGTCCAAGGCCAATGTGAAGTTTCAATTGACAAGTTATTGATCGGAAATGATTTTAATGCTTAGTAAGACAGTAACCTTAACCTTTGACCTAGTGACCTTAATTTCAATAGGGGTCATCTACTGTCCAAGTCCAATGCACACGGGAAGTGTCAAGTCAATCGTGCAATCCGTTCACAAGTTATGAATCGGAAACAATTTTCACACAGTAGGATAGTGACCTTAACCTTTGACCTAGTAAGCCTATTTTGAAAGGGGTCATCTAATGTTCAAGGCCAATGCACATGGCAATTAGTCAATACCTTGACAAGTTAGTTATTGATCGGAAATGATTCACACTCTTAGTGTGACAGTGACCTTGACATTTGACCTAGTACCCCAATTTCCATACGGGTCATCTACATGTACTGTCCAAGGCCAATGCAAAAGTGAAGTATCAAGCAAATCGGTCAATCAATCCATTCACAAGTTATTGATCTAAAACTACATGTAACTGGTCTACCGACAGACAGACCAACCGACCAAACCAACACCCAGCAAAACAATATACCCCGAAGAGGGGCATACAAATTGACATGTACAGTACATGTGTGCGGATTTTTTTTCTGATCTGTACATCGGGTATATTTAATATTTTTACGGTATTGTTATAGTGAAATTATGGGCCAGGAAGAGCATGTGTAATGTTTTCAACATTCACAAAAGTGTGTGCTTGTGTGTCACAAATGGGTATTAAAAAAAATTGCAAGTTAAATTACACATATTTTGTGTTCCAGTAGTAGATTTGGGCCTTAAACAAATCTTAATGTCAAATTACCTGACTGATGGTTTTCCCCATATATCATTAAGTGTTGTTTTACCTGTTTATCAGCACTGTGGAGAAAATTTGCATTAGAAGTGAGCATAAAAAATGTAAATGGAGTTTTAAACATAAATCAATCAATCAATAAGTTGATCAAAACGTTAATGGCTTATAACAGCTTATACATAGACTGCAGACAAATTTTGTAATCGGAATGCTTTGGAGATTACCTAAAAATGTTTTGTGTCATTTCTTGCTTGTTATGAATTAACTGTACACAATACATGAAAAACAAAAATAAACAATAGCAAAGTGTAATAAACATTGTTTTGTTTGAAATAAACGATAGCAAATGTAATGAATGTTGTTTAATGTATGTGATTAAGTTAAAAAGTAAGTTTTAAAATAACACAGATAATATAGATATCTATTATATGCAATGTCTAATAATGAAGTAATAATGTGACTTTGCTTAGTTTTTTTATTATTTCTTTTTCTATTTATTTATACGAATACAGTGTGTATGTACATTTCTGTTATACTTATTTTAGAACTCGACTCATATAAATTGATGGCACTCAATCTATTGTCAACCTTTTAATTGAAGCTTTATTCATTGGAACTTAAGAATTGTTACTTTATATTTATGAAACGGGACTGAGGAAATCTGTGTCCTTCTTATAAATATCACAACACAATTGCTTGCTGCGTTTACTCTTTTATTCATTTATAGTTCTCATAATTTTCCACAAATTCCATCTTCCTATATTGCATTCTTAAGCATTCCTTCATAACTCTATTAAATTCTTACCTTTGTTTCTAAGCTTTCCAACTGACTCTCTAACTTGTAACTGACTTTCTCACTATTTCTTACTGACCTCTACTTCCTTCCTTTTTTTAACTCACTTCTTACTCTTTGAAATCCCTAATATCAAGACACACCCAAACATCTCACTGACCAATCATATCTATCTCTCATCCAACATACAGTACCTTACTTCCTTACTTCTATAAGACTGTATTATTAGCACCTAGTTTAAGAATCTTTAGATCTTTGGTCACAGTCATTATTATAGCTAGGGCTGATAAGCATACAGTCCAGCATACAGTCTACATCTTGAGTGTGAATTCAACATGAGAAGACTTCCAAGACTGTAACTACACACAATGTAATCAATAATCACAGTTAAACATGTGGTTCCAAGTACCTTCTACTGCCATTCAGTAGACAAAACAAATCCATATTCAAAGCATATTCACAGAAATGAATTCAATCTCTTTAAAACTGTAACTTTGATATTGTATGAATGTATCATGCACTCAATAAAAAATCAAATAATAATAAAATAATATTTGCAATTTTGTGACATTTATATAATTATAACTTCATAAAACAAAGGCTGTTTGTAAAACACGCATGCCCCAAATGGGCTGTCAGTTGTAGTGGCAGCCATTGTGTGAGTCGTTAAAAAACATTTTACTGCTTCAGGTCACTGTGACCTTGACCTTGACCCTGAAAATCAATATGGTCATCTGCCAGTCATGATCAATGTACCTATGAAGTGTCATGAACCTAGGCCTAAGCGTTCTTGAGTTATTATCCGGAACCATTCTACTGTTTCAAGTCACTGTGACCTTGAACCTTGACTTTACTAGCTAGAGACCTGAAAATCAATAGGGGTCATCTTCCAGTCATGATCAATGTACTATGAAGTTTTATGATCCTAGGCATACATGCCAGACGTCCCGATCTTGGAGGGACAGTCCTGCTTTTGGGCTGTTTGTCCCCGGCGTCCCGATGTGACACAATTCGTCCCGACATTCGTAAAACACGACCTACGTTCTATAAGTTCACAATAAACTTCGCTAATCAAGCTCTGCCTGGCTGAATACCATCGCTAATCTCTTTATTGCCCCAATTAAACAAACCATACCTACTAGTCAAGTGATCCAGTGTTGTTTTTTGACACCTTATCAGTGATCTTATCGGCAAATTATTGATTTTATCCGCTTTCACACTGTGGTGTTTTATGATAGGGGTCACTAATTGCTAGCGATATGATGCATCATAGTGAATTAAAAGCAAGCTGACGCGGGCTGCCCTCGGCGTTGGCAACGCGGGGGAAACTCCGCGTTTTACGAGATAACGATCATTTAATTTTGTTTGACTTCCTGATTTCAAATAAAATTACAGTTATTACAAGTACATACATGTACATGTAGTATAATATTTACAATTAAAAAAACCCACCAAGATAGATCGATCCCGACGTGGTTGTAGAAGTAGTTGTTGTATAGAAAACTCGTTGATTTCACGACAAACAATACGTCGTCTTTTTATTTAATCCAAAGTTTTCATGTTAGCAGGTGATTTTCTATACTAAACATGTAAACAAATGACCAGGACCGTAAAAATCCTCGCAAATCTGTGTGAATTGACAGTTTGACGTAATCAAAGAAAAGCCGCTTCCTGTCTAAGGCATAACTTACTTCAAGTAAACAACGTTCAACGAATGCATAAGGAATGGTTTTAATTGTCGGAACAAAGTCAATTCTCTGCTCGCTAATGCATTTATTTTCTCTTTGTAGGTAGGTTATTCCATTGATTGCTAAAAGAAGGTGGTAACTATTGAGTTGATAGTTGCATTTAATATTCACAGTTGTAGTTCTTGTTGCGTCGACATTCAAAACAATGTTTACCAGTAATTATGGACCAAATCGACAGAGTGACATTCACATATGTCAATCCCTTTTGTCAAAACAATCGCAGACAGCAGTCTACACAAAAGGTCAGTATAACAAGCTTTGCGTGTTTTCATAACATCAAACACTTAAAATTACTGTTAAAATAATTACTCTACTAAAATATACCGTAACGATAAAGATTCGACGTGTTCGATTTGAAATTATTTTGGAGGAAATATCAACTTATTCGCGATATTATTCGCATTGAACGATTACACATGGCCCTCTGTCCCAAATGGATGCCCCCGAAATTTCAGGTTAATGATTCAATCCGCATAGTGCACATGTGTGTTTACTTCTGGAAATGTCTGTGTTCATGAAAATTCTGAAACACATTTATCGTCAATTTTTGCCAGAAATAATGAGATTTGTAAGTAATATACTGATTACTGACTACGGTAAATGTGACATGATTGATCGTTCTATGTGTCCCGCTTTTTGGTCAAATGTGCTGACATTTTTTAATGTAAATGTCCCAATTCGGACATGAACATTTCTTGCATGTATGATCTAGGTCTAAGTGATCTTGAGTAATCATCCGGAAACCGTTTAGAGGATGGACCGACCAACCGACATTTGCAAAACAATATAACCCCTCTTCTGCAATGATGGTCATACAAATTAATAATCTAGGACAGTAGGAGACAATTCCAGAAACCTTTTTTTTTTTCCGTTGCCTCAACATCAGTCTGTGTGGTTTTTACAGCCGGATAAGTGTCATATCATTTCATTGATATTAACAAGAGATTCCAGAGTTTCATTACATTTTTTCAGCAAATAAGAAACGTGGCTATTTAAACGTGATAATCATAGTTCCACAGCTCGCTTGCGACTGCACAATAATGTTCTGAATAGCTACAGCAAGAAATAACTACAAATTTAACGCCATTTTGTGCAGCTGTTAAATCTTTCATTCATAATAATAGGTTTGTGTACTGACGTCACTGTTAATTGTGTTCCGTTTTTTTGGACCCGCTTGATGGCGACGAAGCACCAAGCATATAATTATTGTTATAATTATTGCAACTAATATGATCACTAACACTATGATCGGAATGATCCAGTTCAGATTGGAGGTCGCAAGTACCTCTTTAGGCGCGATTATCGGCAACACAGTTTCCGCTTTAATCGGATTAAGCGTGTTGGAATAATTGTATTTGCAAATATCGCGAAAATAAATAGTGATTATAAAGTATATGCTATATAAGTGATTTTCTGTCAGTGCCCCTTTGGTGTATGGTTCCCGTTCGTACGTTTTGTCACCAATCACGAATACAGTTCTCATCAGAAGCTCAGACTGGTAAAATTCCTTATTATTTTTGCCCGGAATTTCATTAATCCCAGGGCACGTACTGTTACTATTACTAGTAGCGCGAGCAGGACGCGCCGTAACGTCATCGATTGCGAGCAGGGTACCCGTACGCGTAGGCCGTTGACGTCATAACCTCCGGTTCTAGCGCGGACGGTTATGTTGAGGCGGTCGTGTTGAGCACTTCCGGTACCTTTGGCCTGGGAGGATCAGGCTGCTCGGTGGAGAAGGTCAGGATAACTGGTTCCCCGTATCCGGCAGGGCTCCAAGCGACGATTGGTGAAATCATAGAAAGTACCGGGCTTCATATTACGACACTACGCGAAGTGTTATTTGTCTGCAGAGTATTCTTTGTTTCAGATAGCACTCCCTTTTCTTCATAGCTCACCTGTAAATTAAAGAACAGAAATAATAGGTCATGGAACATTCGTTTTAAATACGTACATATGTGTGAACATCTGCTTGCAATAAAGACGTATGCGGGGTATGTCAGATTTTAAGTAAAACGAGTGTACAGCACTGAAATGACCGTACGTTATATGATCAGTCACAGAGTCGTCGGCGTTTTTGCCACGTCAGTTTCAGACAGGTCTCATTTCTGACATCGACGTCGGACGTGACGTTGGTTGACGCTAAGGGAACAGACTTCAGCGTTGTCAGCGACTGGACGTTTGTCGTGTTTCCGGCCGCCTGCACGGGTGCTTGCCGTGGCCTGAAAAGTGAGCAAACATTGATTAAGTTCGGGCGACTTTAAAAAGTTCAATTTTACTTTAGTCAATCTTATGTTTGCCTGGTATGTATACAAAACGAAAAAGCAAGCATGTGGTATCGCTTTGATTATAATTATTGGTAGATTGGTATACTTCAAAACAACGCAAACTTAAAAAAAAAATGATATAGTATTTCCACACCATGAATCATTGCATGTCACAGTACATTTAAGGAACATTTACACAATTATACAAAACATATACTTGGATCTTACAAAGTTGCTTTTGTTAACACAAATTATAGCATTGCTGTCAACATTTGTTGAGATGCTTTTGACATTAAAATCACATTTCATGTTTAAGGATGCTTCTTCAAAAAACATTGAATAAATCAAGCTCTTTAACATTTCTTGACTAACGCATAAGCATTTATAAAAATCAAAGCGCTGAAGGCACTGATTTTTTTCTCTGTTGTATAATCTTAGACGCAACTCTGTTTTCAAAATTATGTTATAGCTTTTTATATCGCAAGTTTGAAATGACCACAACCCATTCAAATTTATAAAGAGTGTCTTAAAGCACAGGTCGAGATGTGTTTTTTTTTCAAATCATTGATACAGATAATCAGTGTGCACAGGCTAATCTTATTTGACATGCATTAAGCCCCGTTTCCCTGAAAGCAGCCAATATGTACAGATTTCAACGATAAACACTAGGCTGGCCAACGTTGTCTTACAAGCTGTGAAATACTTTTGAATACATACACACTATGTAGTGTACCAGTGGGAATTATAAACAGGCAGATGCGGTGGTTAGAGCAGACGCTCCTAGCATTCGTCTCTGCTCCTAACATTTGTCATCTGCTTAATTTTACTGCAGTTATCTACACAGGCAGTCACGGGTTACGGTTCCTAGCGTACTTAACGCAGACTGACTTGCAAAATTGCCTCTACATTATTTGTGAGCTAACGCTCACAAATAACAAACCATACGATGAGTTAAAAAAAATATAAGTAAAAGTTTCAACAACTCCACCAACGGACTGCCGTTGGTTTCCGACGCGACTCCGAACAAGGCGTACCTCTATGAAATACTCCGTGAGAGGTTCCAATCCAGGCACTGTGAACGTGTAGAAGAGTGACACCGGACTGGAAGCTTTGGCTGCGACTCACACTTCCGGTTTCATTGCGCTTAAACACGCGCACGGACAGCAGCGTCAGTACGCCGTTAGTTACGTCAGGAACGCGTACAGTGACGGTGATTGACGTCGCCGCTGCGGTAATTTTCTCGATACTCGGTGGCCCCGGCACTATAGCATACACATTTGCTACTTAAACGTTGAATACAAGAATTCTCAAATGGCTTATATTGCTATACATATGGACAATTGTTTTTAGAAAGTATTTACACAAGTACATGTACTACGAATTTACTCTGTTAACATGTTCGCATTTTAATTGTTATTCTGACACAAATATACCAACCGAGCAATACCACACGGAAACAGGATCACGTCCACAAGTGAAAGGCACGCAGTCGTTAGTTGACTCTAAACATACCTCCTTCTGCAGTCGTGAACTCGGTCAGGTTCGACATGTTGGGGCCTGCACCAAGGCTGTTCTCGAAGACCACGGTTTATACCGTACTTCGTGTAAGGCCTGAAAATGTTCGTCTTCAATCTTAGTACAAAGTACAGTATTGCTATTTTCAAGCCAGGAAATCTACCATAAATTATATGAACAGCCAAAATAAGTATGCAAAGACAACAGACAACAATATAAGCAAAAATAATAAACTACATGTACATGTTAACTTAACAGACACATCCATATATTGTGATTAAAAATAGGCAAACCTTCGTACTATTTTTCTAATACAACTAAACAAACTTTTTTCAATCACGATAGTTTTTTCTCTACGAAGCCGAAAGATTAATTCATTAAAAGGTTGACTTTACATAGGTTCATGTACACCATTGCAATTTCTTTTACAACATTCATATAATTTATTAACAAGAGCACCACATAACGGGTGCCACGCTTGGCTGCAAAAGTTTGTCAGATTTTTTAAGAGGTTACCGTGACCTTGACCTAGTGACCCAAAAATGGGTGTGGAGTGTATAACTCATCAAGGTTCATCTGCATATGAAGTTTCAAAGTTGTAGGTGGAAGCACTTTATTTTAGAGCCAATGTTAAGGTTTTAGCACGACGCGGCGGACGACACGACACGACACGACGATCTGGCTATGGCAATAGCTCGGGTTTTCTCCGAATACAGCCTCGCTAAAATTTAAATAAACGCACTTTATGCATTCGTCTGGTAGATGAATATATCGCGGTTGTTGATGTAATCCTCGTGATTGACGTGTCGTTGAGCACAAGCTGGAGTGACGTCATCATGTTGAACACGTACACGCGGTATTGCCGCAAGCTTCCGTGACGTAAGCTGCAGTTTAAGGGCGACCATTGGATGACGCCACCTGTCTTTGTGACGTCAACAACGCGGACATTCTCTACTTTTCCCAAAGGGCTAGGTACTAAATGACGCAAACAATTTCACCAGTTATAAAGAGTTGATTCAAACACAGCATGGAGCTTTAGGCCAAAGGCAATGGCAATCTTTTGGGCGATATTGTGTTTTCAATTTAAGGAAGTTGCAATTACATCCCAAATAGAATATGATGTTTAAAACATCAAGATGTGTTTCTATCGAACAAGCGATAAATTGTGTTAAAATAAGTAGATTCGTTA